>NW_010381227.1:0-401 GCF_000414095.1 Morus notabilis
GACCCCGATGGAAGAGCAACGGCTCTTCTGAACTGGAAGCTATTGGTAGTCGAATTTATGCCCGAAGAAGATTCCGTTTTTGTGCTTCTTTTGTGCACTTCAATACTAAGAAGTATATCGGACATGAAAAAGGAAGACATGGGAAGTTTGTTGATCAGAAGAAGATTGAAAGAAGCAAGACTTGGTAGCAGGGACTGGGGTTCAGTAGTACTACACCCTTTTTCGAGTTCTTCATCTACTTCACCATATCTTCAACCTTGGTATTTAAACGCTAAGGCAGTTATGGTATCAGATGTTGCAGACCGGACCATAAAGCCTCCGAGATTAAGTTACTCGCCAGAGGAAGGTAGTGATCAGCTATACAAACGAGGGATATTTACATGAGTACATATGTGAGCAAA
>NW_010381228.1:0-401 GCF_000414095.1 Morus notabilis
TATATATATATATATATAAAGAAGCATAAAAATTGGAACAGGAAAAATAGTATTTAAATCAGGCTTGTGTGTTAGGTAAGAATTGGACCTTGTCATACTTCTTGAGAATCTTCTGCATAGCAACAGCGTTGACTGTGGCATAGGCCGCAAGATGATTCCCATCTTTTATCAGATTGACCTGGCGGCTTCCGAACTGCAATTTGTTTTTCAGAAACAAAACATACTTTTGCAATCCTGAAGCCAAGTGAAACTCCAGCAACTTTTGGGCACCCTTGTTGAAGTAATTTACAATCTCAAACATGTCCTTGTGCAGGGAAGGGAAGAAAGTTTCATCACATTCTGTACACCAACTCATATATGTCAAGAAAATATATAAGTTAGATCAGTATATATATATATAT
>NW_010381229.1:0-401 GCF_000414095.1 Morus notabilis
TGATGTTGAATTCTTTAATTGTGAATCATATCCCACGATAACTACATTTGGGTTACAAAGTTGAATGGTAAGTTGGAAATGATGTAAATCAAGGACTCAAATCATTTGATGTCTAATTTTTAATGTTTCAATTGGTGTATAACTAATCACATTATGACATGTCATTTAATAGATTTAAACATTAAAGCATAGAAAAGTTAGTTAAAATGTGATTTAAATTTTTTAAATAATGGGACATAATTCGATTTGTTAGACATCAATTGAAACACTGAAATTGAAAATGTAATTTGAATCCGTAAACATGTGTCGCATATGCAATTATGGCAACGATAAACTTTGATCTTCTATTTCATGAGCTGTCATGAATAAATGTTACAGATATTTATATGGTACTTGACGAT
>NW_010381230.1:0-400 GCF_000414095.1 Morus notabilis
AAAAAAAAAAAAATTGCATCATATGTGTTTTTCCAACTCTATTATCACCTGAGTTTGGAAGTATGTTTGCATGATAAATGTGCAACATATGAACATTGATTATGGGTCCGAGTAATATTTTCTTGTCTAAAAACTATGCTTTGAAACATAAGTAACAATTTTAATTTCTTTTCTTATAGTTGAGGGACGTAAACAATCATATTGTCAGGTTCAAAAGTTTTTGCATGTTCTCTCATTCTCTTTGCAATGAGTTAACTTGGTGGTAACGTTGATAAAAACTGGGAACTATTTTGAGTTGCTTTGTGATGAATCTATCTTCACATCATTTGCTGTCCTAAGCATCAAATGTGATTCTTTTGCCCGTGCTACAGTTATTTTGTGGAGTAACGCTCACATGGTA
>NW_010381231.1:0-401 GCF_000414095.1 Morus notabilis
TGTGTTGAAATGCATGGATTTGCGATGAGATCTCCTTCTTGGCAACTCAACAACACCCAGCTTCGGTTCAATCAAGGAATTCCACTGCTCGAGCTACAATTAAATGGCAACCCTCTGATATATTTTGTTGCAAGCTTAATGTTGATGCCTCCTTGTTTCCGAAATATGATCATGGCTTGAGATTCAGAAGGGTTTATTATGACAGGACCAACTAAAAAAACTCTACGGAGTTTTCTCTGTCCGTGAAGCTGAAGTTAAAGTTCTCTCTATCGGTCTTTCGTGGGTTCAAGATAGGGAGAAAGAGAGAAATATATGAAGATTTGAGATGAATTAAAATTAATAGGTCAATAGCTTACATAAGTTAATAAATAGGTTAAATTACTGTTTTTATCCATAACTTG
>NW_010381232.1:0-401 GCF_000414095.1 Morus notabilis
ATATATATATATATTCTTTTTTTTCAATCCAGTTTAGTAGAAGATTAGTTGGGTAAACATGTCATATTCTGGGTTGTAACCCAATAATGAATAAGTAATAGGCTTGCGCTCCTCTGCTTTGTAGGCCAGTTATTGAACCAAATTAGGAATTTGACAATGGTGATTAGTTTGTTACAAGCTTTATTAACTGCAAAATGTTCTTGTCTTGGGGTTTTATTTCGTAGTGTCGAAAGTGTCTTTCATGTTTTGTTTGTGTAATAATTTGGCCTCTTGAAAATGCTGCGTTGTGTAGTCGTCATCCTGAGGTGAAGTGGGCCCAGAGAGAGGACAAGGTTTATTTGACTGTTTCACTACCTGATGCAAAAGAGGTCAAGGTTAATCTCGACCCAAGTGGAGTCTTT
>NW_010381233.1:0-401 GCF_000414095.1 Morus notabilis
TGTGAGGTAGCCCCAAATGTAATTTCCGGCTTCGTTATATAGGCTTAGTGTGGTATTGTTTTTTCTTAAAATCAATTTCTGTTTATAACATAAGCTAATTTTAGTGTTTAATAAATCTCTTTAAAATTGTTTTTTAAAGAATTTTTTAAAAATTTACAGCTAAAATCAGAAACAGTCTAAAAACAACTTTAACTTTTAAATTGTACAGGAATCAGCATAGTACAATTAATAAAACGTTTATAATACTTATAATACCCCTAATAAAATTTAAAATTTATAATCTTCCTAATATAAAATTCAGACTTATAATATAATATAATAATAATATTGTAACAAATAATATCATAATTAAATTAATAACTCTAATATTATTATTTTATCATATAATATGATATTATAAT
>NW_010381234.1:0-401 GCF_000414095.1 Morus notabilis
TAATTAAAAATTAAATTATATTAAAAAAATAATATAAATATAACAATTAATAAGTAAAAAATATCGATGTTTTTAAAAATAAAAAAACATCAGAAAAATTCTCAAATTTTGAGACTTTTTTTGTTCTGTTGAAAGGACAAACTTTTAAAAAAATAATAATTGATAAATTCATTGCAGCCAGTAATCGATGAGCAAAAAAATCTGAACATTGATTCTGATCAAGTTCCATTTCTTATACTTTTAAATTTTAATGGAACCTTTTTGCAGTTAGATGTAACTACGGTTAAAAAAAAAAATGTTTCTTCTTAGTATAACACCGTGAAAAGCATTTTTTCGGAAGGAAAAAAAATGAAATTTTAAAATATGTACCTATATGCGCTAGCCTAAAAAAGGAAAAAAAA
>NW_010381235.1:0-401 GCF_000414095.1 Morus notabilis
TTTAAAGATAAATTTTACAATTTTTTCAATAAAAAAAAGAGTTAAAGTTAAGAGAAATTGTAACATATAGGCCATTTTGTAAAGTTATTTGTGGTAAATAACATATTTAACAACAATGAAAATAAATAACACAATTTAAAATTTAAATACATAGTATTCCAATTTTACCTTTTATAACTTTATGTGTTAAAGGTTACACTTACCGGGTAAATCTTTCATTTATCAAACATTAACTTTTTAAAAATTATATTTTGACCTTTTATTTTTTTTAATTTATATTTTGGCCTTTTGAGTTTTTAAGAAATTATATTTTGACCCAAATTTTAAAATTTGTTTACATAGCATCATTTACCTTTTATTTACACCCTTGCTAAATGATGAATTTACAGAGCATTTACCAG
>NW_010381236.1:0-402 GCF_000414095.1 Morus notabilis
GCTTGTGTAGGGTGCTCGATGCAAACGGTCCCTAACCTCTCTCGGAAGTCCTCGCAAAAAGAGGTGACACTACTCGTCTTCCAACACAGGGAAGGTGTGACTCTCCAACATCTCGATCCTGAAGCGACACATGTTGGTCTCAGCATCCTCACCATGGGTGACCATTCCTCAGTCAATTTGAGGAAGTATCTCGCCTGTGCAATTGTCACTGCTTGATATGGCGGTCTTTATAGAGGTGCCTTCCCTGTAGAAAAACAAACATTAATGCTGCGATAAAACTCATCTCATGTCATATCCTGAGGGTCTCTCACGGTGTTCTCCCACTAGATGTGAGCATCGTCGACGAGCAGTCCTATGGCAACCCTGTCTAGGAGTCGACATAATTTAGGAAACTGGTAACAC
>NW_010381237.1:0-402 GCF_000414095.1 Morus notabilis
TCGAATCTTTTAAATTGAAAACCAAAACGGACCAACACCAAATTTGGTCTGTTCGGTTATGAAACCGTCCGATTTAGTTTCTTTTTATTTTAATTTGTGGCGGTTCAGTATAGACAATTTTAGGCGTTGTGATTGTTTGAGATAAATTATGAACACTCTAAGATATTTGGTTCGTGAATTAGAATCATGAGATTATAATCATTTTTTATTTACGTATATTTTTTGTAAGAAAAAATACTGTAAAAAATTACGAACTATGATTCAAATCGGGGTACGAATCTCCTAACTAAACAAACAAACATTAGAGCTTAGTATAAAGGGAAAAAAGTTTAGTAGAGCCCATTTAAAAGAACTTCAGAGAAAAAAAATCAGATTTTATGCAATGCTATACACATGTTAAAA
>NW_010381238.1:0-402 GCF_000414095.1 Morus notabilis
GGGGGGAGAGACCAAATCAGACGTCGGAGAAGCTTCGGTACGGTTGCGACGGAAACAAAGCAGATCTGAGCTTCTCAATGGCAGCGCGACGACGGCGGGCGGTTTTCTTGGTCGGGATCTCCTTTGCGACGACAGGAACTAGAAGGCCAGTGATGGTTGATTCACGAAGTCAGCCAAATTTGGTCGGATCTGTTCGTGACGGCGCGTTTTGGTTCGCGAGCGGCGTTCCGTTCTTTTTCTCCGACAAAGGTTCTCCAATCCTCGTGATGAGAGAGAGATCGCCATCTCCGAGAACGAACTCGCCATTGGTTCGCCATTTTCGTCGCCACTCATCGCGACAGTTACACCGTCGCCGCCGCGGAGACAAGGGGATGTTTGTCGTATGTATCGGTCATTGGTTTT
>NW_010381239.1:0-402 GCF_000414095.1 Morus notabilis
AAAAAAAAAAAGAAAAAAAAAGGCATTCCATCCAATAACTCAAAACCAGATAGTGTATACGCATTTGCCATAGGATAGATATAACTTCCGATAATCGTATATGTCCGTGGATTTTTTTGATTGAATTTCAAAACTCAAAATGAATTGATGAGAAAATGGACGTTCTGGTTGCCTAAAAAGCCAACTCAGAGCGGCATAGCCAGCTCCTCCTCCTTGTTCAAATTTATGAGGAGAAAACTTTGAGGCAAAAGGAGAAAAATTCAAATAAAGAACCATATTCATGAAACTATAATTGGGATACTTGAAACTATAAAATATCATGGATAATGTCTTGCTTTTCTTTCTAGGTATTAATCTTTTATCGTCCTTAGTCTTCTCAGATTATAAAATTCGCTAGGGGGG
>NW_010381240.1:0-402 GCF_000414095.1 Morus notabilis
AAAATCAGAGGCTGAGAATGTGTTTAAAATATTTTATAAAATGATTCAAACACAATTTCAAACACAGGTTCAAGTCTTCAGAAGTGACAATGGCAAAGAATATTTCATTGAGATTTTAGGGAATTTTTTCGTGGAAAATGGTGTTATTCACCAAAGTTCGTGCAACAATACTCCACAACAAAATGGAGTAGCTGATAGGAAAAATAAACATCTTCTAGAGGTAACTAGGTCTTTAATGCTCTCCAACAATGTTCCTAAATATTTATGGGGTGAAGTGGACCTAACATCCACATATTTGATTAATAGATTGCCTTCAAAAGTTTTGAAATTTCAAACCCCTTTAAATTGCTTTTAGAAATGCTTTCCTTCCTCTCGGCTTTCATATGATCTTCCCCTTAAAGT
>NW_010381241.1:0-401 GCF_000414095.1 Morus notabilis
TTTTTTTTATTTAAATCGCATTATGTATTTAATTATTTTTCTTATAATAGTTGTTCGGATGGAGGGAGAAAGAGAAACGCAGATCTAGACGCAGTCTACTACTTCTAGATCATCAGGAGCAGTTAACGAGAAGGATATTATGGAGCCGTTTCTGGGCACCCGCAGAGGACACAAGACTAGAGTGGGTTGCACACTCCGATAAAAGGCTTATTAAGGGGATGCATCGTCATCTGGCTCACGCTCGGCAAGATCTTCTATGAAATGTTCGAACCCACACGTAGAAGAATATTTGCAACAGAGTTACCAGTAAAACCTCCAACTGTACAAGAGCGTCAGAATGATTCAAGACTTCATCACTCAAATGCACCCCAACATGACTTTCCTAGCGGTTACTCCTCCTG
>NW_010381242.1:0-402 GCF_000414095.1 Morus notabilis
TTTTACCTCTAACGGCTTAGCTTGTTTTCAGTTGTTTCTGTGTCGTTGCTTTTGTAGTTTATATCTGTGCACCATTAGACAGGTTGTCGTTTAGTTAAATAAAAATTCAATTTTAGCAAAAAATAAAAAGAAAAGATCCTAACTTATTGAATTCTTTTTAATAAAATAACTTATTGAAATTTATTAAAATTTTTCTTTTATTACAGTAATGTTAAAATATTTAAAAAAAATCAGACACTACACTTTTCAGTAAAAAAATGAGACAGTTAAAAAGATTGAAACTCATCTTTTTTATTGTAATATATTTTATAAATTTTTCATAAATGTATTTTATAGCTATTGAAAAATCTTTTATTTTTTATGTTATATTTTTCATGTTATTACTCGTTAATATATATATAT
>NW_010381243.1:0-402 GCF_000414095.1 Morus notabilis
AGGAACGACGGCGTACATGTCGCCGGAGGCTGTGGCGCCGCGTGGAGAGATTGTGACTGCGTTGGATATATGGTCTTTGGGATGCGTTGTGGTGGAGATGATAACTGGACGCGACGCGTGGCCGTGTTTGGCCTCCGTCACTATAGTTCATTTGATGGTTACGAGGGAGAAGACGCCGAAGATACCGGAGAATATGCCGGAAACGGGGAAGGATTTCTTGAGCAAGTGCTTCGAAAGGGATCCTCGGAAAAGGTGGTCGGCTCAGATGTTGTTGGATCATCCTTATGTGAGTGGTGGTTGATCAGAACTAGTACTTGATGAAGATGAAGATGATGATTTGCTCAACTTTGGAGCTCTATATATAGAGTAACGTCTATGATTTAAAGGTTTTTTTTTTTTTTT
>NW_010381244.1:0-402 GCF_000414095.1 Morus notabilis
TACAGGAAGTAGCTCCTCACCTGGGAAGGGGTTCTTCAATAGTTCTCGTTTCTTCTATTGGCGCCTACCACACGTTGCCTTCATGGGCCATGTATGGTGTTACTAAAACTGGGCTTACCAAGGTAGAATACATCATTCAAGAAAGATTGTGTATGAATCATTTTAATGTAAGAACTAAGCTTTAGAGTAGTTATATTTTCACTCAAGAATTCATGAATTTCCCACTAATTCATAGTCCTCTAATAAAAATCTGAAAATCCTATAGTTTGATAGATTTAATTTTCATAATTCCTAATTTAACCCTTTCATGACCTTACCTAATTTTAATCTTCATTTGATATATAAAAGAATGCAATCTCTTTCAACTATTAATGTTTATTTTCTTTTTAAAAATATTGTAAT
>NW_010381245.1:0-401 GCF_000414095.1 Morus notabilis
TAAAACAATATTATCATGCAATATTAAATGTGTTGATCTGTAGAATATGATGTGTTTTTTCCGAATATGGTCAACTCCATTACTTGCATGGCTGGCGCACAGAGTATATGGGATCTAATTAAGGAGTTGTTATTGATGATCCACAAGATCATATTAATTTATTAATTTATGATTTGGGGGCATGAGGATTAAAATAAACATGAGTGGGATGAACATTTGACCCCAGAATCCTTTTTGTGAGCATAACGTGGAAACAATTTTTCTTAAGATAGAATTTGCATTTAGTTTCGGATATATGAACATTTGGCCTTTAACCATAGGTTTAAATCACAATTTTAAACTAACATGTTTTAAACTAAAAAAGTTCAAACCGCTTTGATTTGAACCCACGAACTAAACGA
>NW_010381246.1:0-402 GCF_000414095.1 Morus notabilis
CAAGGCCTTTAACAAAAATATATATATATATATATATAAAATTAAAAAAAATAAAATAAAATCAATGAGAATATCGTGCGTAATCATTCTTTGTTTGTTTATCATTTGTTATTTGCTCAAAATTTTGACTCAGGGGATCTCCCCTAATTCCTCGTTTTGATTAGCCCTTTAAGGCTTTAACATGACTCTGCAGATGGTACACATTCAAAGACCACATTAGCATCCTTATGCACAACAGCCAGTTTATTTATTTATTTATTTGGATTATTGCTGATGTCTTATAAATTTTAAAAATTCTCATTTTACTTTTTTAACTTTAAATTGTTCATGTTTAATCTTTTTTGTTATAATTTTTTATTAAAAACAAATAAAAAAATAAAGAAAGTAATACAGTCGCGTGAT
>NW_010381247.1:0-402 GCF_000414095.1 Morus notabilis
GTGTGTTTAGGATCTGAGACAACTAAGAAGTAACCAACGATCATGCCTCCGAGAAGAGGGAGAAGTGACGCCACGAATCAAGGCAGCCAAATAGAGGAGAACACCACGCATCCGACCAATCCGGCCAATGTTGGGGGCAGAGAATATCAACCCGACCAGGGGAATCAACCCCCGGTAAGGAACGAAACTCCGTCCCCGAGTATGCCATAGCTTGACCCGTTACAAATGCATGCCCAGTTGAATGCTCTGACCGACTTGGTTCGAGGGCAGGTGACCACCATCGAGCGAATGGACGGGAGAAGCTCTATGCCCCCTTTGGAGGGCGCCCCGAGACCGCCGAGCGCTGCCATGGCAGGGAATCAGAATGCTGGTGACCAGCACAGTGCCCTAGAAGGGATCGGG
>NW_010381248.1:0-402 GCF_000414095.1 Morus notabilis
CGGTATGGCAGGAAGTGAAGTTGGACTTTGAGAGAATTGCTGAATCGTTCAGCCTCACTTCCTGATATGAAGAGAGGGAGCAACTTTGGTTTCATATACATCCGGAGGCTATTACACTTTGCAATTTTCCTCCCAAGACCTTTTCCGAATGACTTTCCTATCTACCTTGTACAAGTTTAGTTGCGGGCATAGAAGACCAGAAAGACAGGGCTTCTGTAAAAACTGAGGGCCCATTTAGTTTGTAGGTTTGGACAGAAATTTAAATTTTTATGAGAAAAAATAATGTAATATGCCCTAAAGAGAGAGACCAAAACAGAAAGGTTTCCCAAGTAGGCAAAACGAAAACAGAAGTTTCTTGGCATCTAATTTACATTTCACATTTCGTAAGTAACTCAAAGTATG
>NW_010381249.1:0-402 GCF_000414095.1 Morus notabilis
TTTTTTTTTCCACATGAATTCACTTTTTAATTCAAATTTTTAACGCGAACAAGCGAAACAAATAGGGTCTTAAGATTCACAATGTTTCTAGATATATGTATATCTAAGTAATGTTAACTTTAATATTTCACTAGCAATTAACTCGAGCATACAACTAGCTACATAACTATAAATATCAGTTGGATCAAGAAATGCAAATCTGAACATGTGTGATCGACCATTCTGCTAGAAAATTGGTTAGAAGAGAGAAATTGAATTATTACCTGTCTTTGTTGTTATCATCACAAACTCGCTCAAGCTCCTGACAAGCGCGAACCACACTGCAACCACCTATTCTGCATCTCCGAAAAAAGAAATTAAGATTTGAGGCAAAATTACATTCAATATACGAATCATGTTCAA
>NW_010381250.1:0-403 GCF_000414095.1 Morus notabilis
AAAAAAAAAAAAAAAAACAACAAACAAAAAACAAAACTTTGGAAGTCCAATTTTTAAAATACCAAAAAAAATTGGTTATTAGTTTTAAAACCTATTTTTGAAAAAGTAATCACAAGTTATAAGTACCTGCCATAACAAAAGAGTAGAAGAAAACCGTTACACTTACTTTTCAACAGATAATTAAGGCTAATAATTTTCTTCTTTAATGAAATTAACCCAATTACTCAAGAATAGGATATACAGATAGGAAAATCTCTAGCATTTCTGGACTTCTCATTGACTTTAAAAAGTTCCATCTCTTGAATTTATAAAATCAAAGCAAGAATAGAAAAGCGTGTATTTTAATCTCTCTCCAACGCCTCTTTTTTTTTTTTTTTTTTTTTTTTTTTTTTTTTTTTTTTTT
>NW_010381251.1:0-402 GCF_000414095.1 Morus notabilis
TTTTTTTGCGATTATCTGGTTCGAAGTTCGTAAATATGTTACACCTCGGATATACATCAAATATTGGTTAAAATATTATCTCTTCATTGTGAAATTGCAAAAATGGAATATTTACCTACCACGTTATTAAAAGACTTCCAGATTAATTTTGTTAAGCTCCATATTGTTCCCTTTCAAATTGAAAGTTTCCTAGCTACGAAGCAAATGAGTAATTAATTACCTTGATTGACTTTACGCATATGACTAAAACAATTTTATCTTATATTATTATGTAAGTGCAAAATATCATTAAAATTAAGCATACCAATTTATTCTGCACTGACCAATGAGATATTGGGTATTGATATTGTCTGCTAACACAAAACATTAACTCTCTCTCTCTCTCTCTCTCTCTCTCTCTCT
>NW_010381252.1:0-403 GCF_000414095.1 Morus notabilis
CAATTAAGAGAAATGGAATGGAAACAAGGATTAATGTGGCTAATCCACTAACTTTAAGTTTCCCAAATGAAGTTAGGTTGGTTCTACATTGAGTTTCGGGGTCAAAATAGAGTTTTTGAACTGTTTAGGGTCGGACTCAGTGTGCACCGGTCGACCGGTGACAGAGAAGTGCAACTCCACCGGTCGGCCAGTAGATTGGTGACTGGTCGACCGGTGGGAAGAAATGTCATGGCCAAAAATGGCCGATCCGCGAAGACAAAGCTAAATCCTGTAAATTTTGGGTCCGATTCAACATATTCTCAACATAAATTAACGAAACCTCCAATCAACAAGTGGGGTTCAAAGAATCAAAAACCATTCAAAAGTAAATCTAAACCAAAAATCACCAAACTCGACTAAAAAC
>NW_010381253.1:0-403 GCF_000414095.1 Morus notabilis
TTTTTTTTATTTATTGTTTTACGAGTTTCATGTCGTGTTCGGGTTAGGCGGGTCCAATCCGAAATTGACCTGTGTTTTTCGTGTCAGTATCAGGTCAACCCAATTCTGACATGAATCTCTTTTTTTTCAACCCTAACCTGTGAATTTCGTGTCATTTTTGAGTCATGTTGTCGTGTCATGACCCATATTATCGACCATACTTTCCCTCATATCTTATCTATCTTTCTACTAATCAATCCCTCCTACCAAATTGACCCTAAAAGCAATCTTAAACGAGCCAAAAAGACTTAATTCAGGGGCTAAAGTGTAAAATAAAAGGACATTAGGGGATAAAAATATTAATAAGCCTTTCCTTGCGCGTGCGACTGCGCAAGTGCGAAATCTTCCGAGGAAAAAAAAAAAA
>NW_010381254.1:0-403 GCF_000414095.1 Morus notabilis
TTTTTTTAATTATAATTAATTTTAAATTTTAAATTTAAATTGAAAAAATCAACGAGAGTTTCGGCTCATTATTATCCGTTTTTCTCGGTTCTTTTGGATGCTTATGTACCACACGCGTGTACACGCCCTCATTAGCGCCCTTAGTACCTAACTGTCCTGGATTCTCTGCCCCTTCACCGTGTCTCCTTCTCCTTCTCTTCTCTGTCCCTCCCATCATTTTTAGACACCTCATTTAAATAAAATGTCACCTCAGTTTAAACGTGATTCTGACGTTTTTTTACCTTCAGTCAACGTAAGTCACTGACATAAAATGTGACCATTTATTTATGCGGGGCATACCAATAACTCTCTCTTTCACCTGTTCATTGGTGTGGGTCCCATAACGCATTTTATTATTATTATT
>NW_010381255.1:0-403 GCF_000414095.1 Morus notabilis
AATTAATTAATTAAAGAGTTTGATTAATTATTAATTTTATTGGAGCTCGAAATTATAAGTCCATGAGTCACCGCGTTGTCCTTGTAATTCTACAAGACACTAAGAAAAAAATGGAAATATTTAAAATTATGGGATTCTAGATGCATGAGTCTCAGAAGTCTTCATTCCATTTTCGACTAATCTCCTCTTCAACTCCGAAAAAGGTGTCAGAAGCTTTGCTTCATCGGGATTACTTGTGCAGCCGTCCGTCAGAGCACGCCGTACGAACCTCCGGAGCTGCCGCCAAAATCTATCAACTTCACCTATAAATACCCTTATCTTCCTATTCTAGATAACCAGAAGAAATCTGAAACCTTTGAGCCCCCATCTCCTTCATTTCATAAGGTGAATCCATCATCATCAC
>NW_010381256.1:0-403 GCF_000414095.1 Morus notabilis
TTTTAACCGTTAAATTAAGATGCCAGAGTTTATCACGTGAGTATTCATGTGAAAAATTTAAGTATGTAAAACAAAATGGTTATAATCACATATTAGGTCGTTAAAAATTTAATCTAAAAGTAAAAAGTTAAAACAATATTACCTATCCATAGCTACAAAAATCAGGTGTTACCATAAAAATTTCCTTACTTTAACACGAAGGAAGCAAGAAGAAAACAATTTTAAAGCACTTTGTAAAAAGAAAATTGAATTAAAGCAACATTTGACTAAAAAAAGAATAAAAAAATGAAATATTAAAGAAAACAAAAAGAAATGAAAATAATAAAAAAGTAAAAATAAAAATTAAAAAATGGGAGGCTGGTCGTGGTACAAAGGATGGTAAAAAGAAAAATGAAAAAAAAAA
>NW_010381257.1:0-403 GCF_000414095.1 Morus notabilis
TTGGGGTTCAGGGTTCGGCGTTCGTGGTTCAGGTTTCGGGGTTTGAGGTCGGGGTTCACGGTTCACAATTCAGGGTTCAGGGTTCAGGGTTCAGGGTTCAGTGTTCACGGTTCAGGGTTCAAGATTCAGGGTTTAAGGTTCCGGGTTCAGGGGTCTGGGTTCAAGGTTGGGGGTTTAAGGGGTTTTAGGGTTCAGGGTTCAGGGTTTGGAGTTTGGGGTTCGGGGTTTGGGGTTCGGGTTTCAGGGTTTAGGGTTTAGGGTTTGGAGTTTAGGGTTTAGGGTTTAGGGTTTGGGGTTTTAGGTTTGGGGTTTGGGGTTTGGGGTTTCGGGTTTCGGGTTTGGTGTTTAGGGTTTAGGGTTTGGGGGTTTTGGTTTGGGGTTTGCGGTTTGGGGTTTGGGGTTT
>NW_010381258.1:0-403 GCF_000414095.1 Morus notabilis
TTCCTGCTAAACAAGATCTTACTCTTTTCTGCTTTATTAGGTGTTTTGCTCATTTGTGTATGAATTCAAGTGGATTATACATAGATCGAACGGAGTCTTGGTTTTGAGTTTTGTTTCAGATCTATCTAGCTGTCCGAGTCTGTCTTATAAAGATTTGCAGTTTTGTATCTTCTGATACCGTGTGTGAATTAAATATAGCTCAAAATTGTGTATTTCTTTAGCTACTTCTTTTTGCAGAATTGTCTCTCCCTATGTCTATAATCACGTCTACTTGTTTGATTACAGGCGAGCATTTTTTGACAAGAGGATCTCTCAGGAAGTTAGTGGAGACTCCCTTGGAGAGGTATGTATATTTTGTGGTTGCAATGTGCTTAATACTTGATTGATATTATGTCTTTACACA
>NW_010381259.1:0-403 GCF_000414095.1 Morus notabilis
AAAAAAAAATCAAACTATGCATATGGGGAGACTTGAGAGGATTCTTTAAATGACATTGTTATGTATGTTGATTAAAATCACACTAGTGATAGCTGTAATCAATATGCCCCATCACAAATTTATTTTTAAAAAAATACACGAAAAAAAATATACAATATGTACTATAATATTTTAGATTGTCAGATAATATCACAGAATTATATCACAAAATGAAAAGGATATAATATCTTTTGTACCTGTCAAAAATTTTCAACTGTACAATTTTTTTATTACCAAAATAAGTTTTTTTTTTTTAATTTTCTTTGTGCATATAGGATTAAAATTTGAATAGTGAAGTTGGTGTGTAGCCTAGTGGTTGAAATGTTTGTGGAATTTCGTTATTCCTAGTATGTATGAATAAAGG
>NW_010381260.1:0-403 GCF_000414095.1 Morus notabilis
TTCCATAACCGCCTTTTCCGCCCCCATAACTGCCTCCATAAACACCTTTGCCACCACCATAACTACCATATCCTCCCATTTTCGAATCATCTACTATCTTTCCTTCGGTGCTAGCATCCACTGAATGAGTAAATGCACTACAACAAAAAAAGCTTATTTGTGACGACCGATTGTCATTGCAAATAACCGTATTGTCGTCGTAAATATTTTATTTTTGACAACATGTCGTCGCAAAAAACCCGACACAAATAATATATTTGCGTCGACACAGTTTTTAAATGTTGTCGCGAATAAGTCGTCACAAATGTTCCGTCGAATATGTTATTGATGATGACGTGTCCTAACTTATTGGCGACGACTAAGTGTCGTCGTAAAAGTATTTAAAACCTTTTGCGACCATAGG
>NW_010381261.1:0-403 GCF_000414095.1 Morus notabilis
AAAAAAAAAAACAATTTTCTGGCCTAACTTCTCTCTGTTTCAATTCAATTATTCAAGGGTCTCTCTCTATCTTGTTGATTAATTTACTTGAATCCTTAATGCTA
The DNA here is from genome assembly GCF_000414095.1 of Morus notabilis. Lineage (NCBI taxonomy): Eukaryota > Viridiplantae > Streptophyta > Magnoliopsida > Rosales > Moraceae > Morus > Morus notabilis. Next base: position 105 of record NW_010381261.1, read on the forward strand.
TTTCCAGGCATGTTTTTATTGCTTCCAGAGAGCTTTCACACCGTGGACCACTGGGCTGAAAATGACTGCCCAATGGATATTGGCGTGGAAGTAACAAATTCAGCTCTGGGCCAATCACAAGTTTCTTTTTTTTCTTTTTTTTTTTGTTTGAATTATTTTTTTCAGTAACCGTGACTGTTTAGTTGTTGGCTGGTTAACGCCGTTACTGTTAGTGGCGGCTGACTAACTGTCTAATGTCTATAACATCTAAACAATAAATAATAAGAAGGAAAATTAAAAAGATTAGCAAAAAAAAAAAA
>NW_010381262.1:0-403 GCF_000414095.1 Morus notabilis
CTAAAATTCCAAAATGAACTCCATAAGAAATTAGACACGTAGATCTTTTATTTGGTATGTTACACATAAGGTTTGGAAATCGACAAGGCCCTCAAAAACAAGTTACAGAAAATCAGAATGGCCTGTTTAGGAAAATTCTTATAATTGCATGAAATTCATCACGTGGACTAAATGATTTCAAGGTTGATTTTAATGCAACACCCACAGTTTGACGCCGATTTAGAAAACGTCCAAAGTGTTATTCATACTTATCATTAGAACTATATGTTCTAATTCCACCTGAAATTGACAAGACATCTCCTCATGAGGGTCGAACCCAACATCTTCAGCCTGTGGGAACTCAACCTCAACTGTTAAAAAAGTTCTTCCATTTAAAACACCACTTAGAATATGAGTCAAAAGC
>NW_010381263.1:0-403 GCF_000414095.1 Morus notabilis
TAATTGACCATTAAATTAATTAAAACAGTCATTTTTACAGTTTTCTAAAATTTCAGCCATTTATGAAAAACATCCTTCAAAAAGGCCATTTATGCTTAAATTCTTAGTACAAAAATCTTTAATTGATCGAAAAAATTTCAACATATATACAAGAATCTGAACCGCAAAATGTTTTTCTGTATTTTTTTTGTTGTTGTTGTTTTTCAATAAGATATGTTCATTTGTTTATTTACCAGATTATGTTTGCTAAATACCACCTTTTGGGATTATCTATATGAATTACAAATATAGGAATGTTCAAACTTCAAATTCTGTTTTTTTAATTTTCTCGATAATGATGTGTACAAATCACTATATCTTTTATCTTTTCAATTAAACGTCCTTTACATGGGTCCTAATGATG
>NW_010381264.1:0-403 GCF_000414095.1 Morus notabilis
TGGGTTGGGCAGGTTTGATTTACACGCCTTTTAAAATCAGAAGAATAGTGAATTGAGATCTAGTCTTTGTCAACAATACAAGTGAAAATTTTAATTGAAAAACTTGGAGTCTCAGATAAATTGAGTGTTGGAAAAGGAACAATCCTTCTGGAAAAAGGAAAATAATAGAGAGTGTACCTCAATGATGCCTTTTCGGGGGGCATGAATAGCCAAACACAAGCAGTAATCACTCTTCACAGGTTCATAGTAATTGGAACTAGAAGCGGCAGTATCTCGATTGACAAGCATCTCCATGAATAGACAGCTAGCGTCACGATATCCCTACAGAACAAGTTTTAATACCCACCAGACAAGATGGAGAAGAGGAAGGGGACAGGTTTTAAAAAAGAAAAATAATGTCAAA
>NW_010381265.1:0-403 GCF_000414095.1 Morus notabilis
AACTTATTCGCTGAGAGAGTGCAAGTGGTAGAGTTGTACCTGAGGACAAATCTGGTTGTCAGAACAAATTTTCTAGCTGGCAACATAGAAACTGGTTATTACCGGTTGGTGTGCAACTATGCAGCTGGTTTTAAAGTAAACTAGCCATGGACACGCGCGTTTGCGCACATTACAGTTAGAGATAATTTTGTATTTTAAAAAAAATTAATAATTTATATACAATAGAAATAAATTATTTTTATATATTTATTCATGAATATAGATAGGACATTATTATATGAAGTTATTTACAATAAATATATATATTATTATTATTATATGAGATTATTTACAAAATATATATATATATATATTTATATAACATATTGTCATATAAAGTTATTTACAATATATATATAACTCT
>NW_010381266.1:0-403 GCF_000414095.1 Morus notabilis
AGTCCTACTGGGACCGTAATGATAATGACCATTACTTATATTTTACTAAGGAACATAGAACGTACGCCAAAGTCTTAGAACGTGTACTTCAACGGATTTTTTGTGCTTTTAAAACCTATATTTGTCATTTATCGTGAGTGAAATTCCTAGTAGCACTACGTCGTTGATAGCTATTGACTATTGACTGAAAGAGGCGGAGCTAGCTGAGACCTGAGGCCGAAGAAGTGCGTGAAGAATTATTAGATGTAATTTTATGTCTCATTTTTTTCACCAATTTGAGTTTTTAATTCTAGTTTTACAATAGTTAAAAGCTCTCACAAAAAGTCACATCTAACTTTTTTCTGTTATAATTAAAAGTTGTCACATAAAATCACGTCTCAACTTGAATTAAAATTCGAATCAG
>NW_010381267.1:0-403 GCF_000414095.1 Morus notabilis
AATGAACTTAAATTTTTCAATAAAATTATGGGTAGTTTAAAGTGTATCTTAATAGGTTGGCTAGTCTAATTATTCAAAATACTATTAGATATATATATACATGATACATGGATCAGGTTATGGTCGAAAATTATAATATCCACACAAAAGCAAGTATAAAAAGAGTTGCGAGAAATCAAAATTTCACCTACCTTTCATTAATATTATACTGATATGTTAGTCTTTAGATATCTTCTAAAAGGTAATTGAAAAAAGAGGGAAGAAATAGGCGCTCGCTAGTATATACTGTTTAAGGCAAGGGATAATGCCCAAGGTATTTACATATATTGATCTCAGCTTTTTGGGAGGATTTTATGGCAGACGGCTGGGGAATTTTGCAATGCCAAACATACATACATACATA
>NW_010381268.1:0-403 GCF_000414095.1 Morus notabilis
GTTATTAAGTATATATATTTATTAATTATTAATTAATATATAATATAATAAGTAATTAATAATTAATTATTTAATATAACATTGTTAAACGGAAAAGAGAAAACAACTTTTAATCGTTTTCTACTTTCTTCACAAAAATCATTCTCATTATTTTTTATTTTCATTTCCATTTTCAAAACTTTTATTAAACAAACTCAATTTGTAGACTATTTTAGTTTTTATATCTCAAAAGACGTGAAAAACGTTTTTAAAAACAACTAAAAATTAATTTCAAATGCACCTAACATCATTAAAGTTACGTCCACGTCAAAATACCAGAATACCAACTACTACAACATATTAAGGATCGTTCCTACTAATCTTTTGTTAAAATATCAATTATATATATATATATATATATATA
>NW_010381269.1:0-403 GCF_000414095.1 Morus notabilis
ATATATATATATATATACACACACACACACGAAGAAATTGAGGTGCTAGTTGATTGGGCAACACGCTTTTTACTTTGACTGGATTATTCATTTGTTTACCATTCTTTTACGTAACAGACGATGTGGCAAACTTGGAATACCGTCTTCCAATTGTTTCGTTGATTGGAAATAAGTTGGACAGCTTCGTACTTTTCGTCTCACGTGAGAGAAAACATTACAACAACAAAAATTAATTATGACTGTACTCACTTTTGAATTGGGTTGAACTTAATTAAAATGATAAAATAAATAAAGGCAAAAATAATAAAATAATAAATGAATAAGTAAAGGACGAACCTTATTTTTTAAACTTTTGGGAAAGCGTTCAAAGTGCTTGTTTATATATTCTCACAATACCTTTTCT
>NW_010381270.1:0-403 GCF_000414095.1 Morus notabilis
ATGATACCAAGTTCAATATATACACTGCAAATCTCAGGGCATATCCCTAGAATGAAGTAGGCATTGAAGAATAAGTCAACATTGATCTTATCATGTCGAGCAAAGTCTAATTTCTCCTTTCGGGAACACCATTCTGCTGTGGTGTGCTGGGTGCTGTCAATTGTGATGATTACGTCCAAACATGTACAAATACAAGCGGTTAATTGTAGCACAATTAGGACGGTCGATCCCACGAGCAGGTAATAAAAACAAACAAAAGAGATTAGCAAAATAAAAGCGTTAGATAAACAAGCAATCAAACAAAGAAAAGAAAGAAGTGTTTTTGTGATTTTAGAGCAATTTCATTTAAAGACAATGCAATTTAAAATGGAGAAAATTCAATAATTAAAAGTGGTAAGACATT
>NW_010381271.1:0-403 GCF_000414095.1 Morus notabilis
ATATATATATGTATGTATATGTACTGGTCATACGTGGACTTGTCAATCCATAAGTATTAATTCAAGGGTTTCGGCTCTCAGTTTCTCTATCTAGCAGCAAACTAAAAGAAGGCAAGTATTTTCTTTTTCTTTCTAAGTTCACTTGCCTTTTTATATTGGTCAGTACACGTGGCAGCTTCTCAACACCTCACTTTCATGGGACCACTTTGGTGGCTTCTCCAATAGGCACGCGGCCTACAAAGATTCGGCGCCGCCATACCCTTCTCTCTCTTCTTCTGATCTCTTTCTCTCTCTACATACTATTCCATCACGTTTTGCTTCCAACTTTTTTAACTCTTTTTTCTCTTTATACATTCACTTTTTTCTCTTTATGCATTCACGACCCTTTCTTCTTTTTTTTAGG
>NW_010381272.1:0-403 GCF_000414095.1 Morus notabilis
TTTTTTTTTTTTCTTCAGCTCAATATATCAACTTTTGAGATATTCTGGAATCTGGATGGCTTTCGTCAGGGAGTATTAGCCAGTGTTATAGGGTAAAATGTCGAATTTTAAATTTATACACTCAATAGGACCGCAGGTGTATTAAATAGTTAACGATAGCTTGAGTTACATTAACATAGCTTTTTTAGGAGTCGACCGGTAAAAGGACGTACTTACTATTAATAATAGGTCAGCTATACCCGTAATCGTAGGCAAAAAGACTTCTTGAAGCGTTTATGAGGTCGATGCCACGTAAGAAAATAAGATTCGTGAGATCTCTAAGATTTGTTATTTGTAATTTAAATATATAAAATTTAAATAAAAAAACCGTTATGATTGATTGTAATCTCTATTTTATGAAAAA
>NW_010381273.1:0-404 GCF_000414095.1 Morus notabilis
TTCAGCGTTAAGGGTCTTGGGGACCATAACTTTAACACATATTTGTGATTGCAAATCACGCAATAGTTGCATCGTTCTCGAATTGTTAAATACTCTCTTTGTTGTAGTGAACTAGTGACGTGACATGTCACAATGCTCTTTTTCGTCTTTAAAGTTGTGGCGTTTAGTAGAAGTACAAGATACAATATTTTAAGAACATTGAAAAATATTATGGAGAACGATGGTGTTACAACAACGTTATCTTAAAATATTATTTATTCTCTGTCATTGCTGACCTGCAAAGTCACTTGTAAATAAGAATAGATGGAAATAAATTTATTGCTCACGAGACAACGCACTTGTTTGGTATAAATAGAAATAAAATTACACTTGTAAAAAATTCTTAGTTAAAGTCGCATAAAAAA
>NW_010381274.1:0-404 GCF_000414095.1 Morus notabilis
AATGACGGTCAACAATAATAATAGAAGTACAAATTTAATGAAAGAAAAATGCAAATTACTGAAGTTTGGGAAGAGAAAAGGCTAAAATTAAAGTTTAGGAAATATGTTGTGACAAGACCTATAATTAAGGGGAAAATCGTGAAATTTTTCACCAACACCAGCATCACCATCATCATCTTCTAGAGTCAATAATTGGTTTAGTAGTAAACAACTTAATTAATTAGGCAAAGGCAGAAAACAACAACAGTCGTGCATGGTGAGCGGTGAATTATTTATTATTATTATTATTATTATTATTTTGATAATGTGAGCGGTGAATTATTGAAGTGGGTTGTAAATGCCCATGGGACCCTATCAAACGTAGAGGAAAAATTAGAAAAATCAAACTGAATATGAGTCTTATT
>NW_010381275.1:0-404 GCF_000414095.1 Morus notabilis
GCGCTTAGACTATGTTTAGTTCACTTTTAAAAATTTATAATTTGAATTGAGATATAATTTTATGTGATAATTTTTTATTATAATAAAAAAATTAAATACAACTGTTTTTAAGAATTTTTTATTATAATAAGAAGGGCATGTTCGATTCGTTAATTTAAAATTTTAATTTGAGTTGAGATGTGATGTTGTATGAGAGTTTTTTACTATAATAAAAAAATTAATTTTTTATTATAGTAAAATTTAAATTCTAAACTCAAATAAGTGAAATTAACGGAACCTTACATTTTAAACTGAAATCGGTAAAGTCAACCGACCTTAATAATGACTAATTTTTCAAACATATTACAACAGTGTCATCATCATTTTCAACTTTTAAAATTATATCTTTTTATTTTAGGCGCTCT
>NW_010381276.1:0-404 GCF_000414095.1 Morus notabilis
ATTTTTGAATCCTCTAATGAAAGAGTAATCACCAAGACAATAAAAGAGTTTAAAATTGATAAGTGTTCGATAAACTTACAGCAAGACGCCATGATCGATGTTATTACTTGACGTTAAAAGAGATGATCTTGAACTGTGGGTTGGTTCTTGATATCTTCCATTCTTCAGTTCTTGCAATTCTTGGCTCTTCAGCTAGATCTTTTCTTCGACTTCTTCTTCTTCTTCGTCTTCCTCTCTCTCTCTCTCTCTCTCTCTCTCTCCCCCGTCTCTCTCTTCGTCTCTCTCCCCATCTCACTCTTCGTCTCTCTCAATCTCTCTCATCAAGTCTCAATTGTGCGGGTTTTAAAGCAATACGGTTCAATAAATAACTGGGCAATATGGGCCCGATGCGTCGTTTAGTTTGC
>NW_010381277.1:0-403 GCF_000414095.1 Morus notabilis
GTTTGGTAGATGGATCCAGAATCATGATTCTGGATCCTGGTTCAGAATCAGTGTTTGTTTACAGTGATTCTGAATCACGATTCTGAATCATGATTCAGAATCAGTGTATGGTTTGGATTATTTTGAATCATGATTCGGAATCTGATGTGATGTTTTAAACTATCTCAAATCATGATTCTAAAACCACCCTCCTCTTGATTCAAGGTAATTCAAACCCCTGATTCTGAATCATGGTTTCAAAATCGTGATTTGAACCCAAAATCATAAATCACGATGCTGGTTTTAGAATCATGATTAGAATCACCTTGATTTGAATCCTCGTACCAAACGAACCCTGAGTTTAATGTGAGAGAAAACATTATAGTAAAAAAGTTAAATTTGAATTTTTGTGAAAAAAAAAAAA
>NW_010381278.1:0-404 GCF_000414095.1 Morus notabilis
CACTCAACCGTGGCACTATAAACTGCTTCCTTTTCTTGTACATTATAAGCTTCATCAACACTTTGTTAAGGAGATAAATAGATAAATATCTTTTAAAGTGTATAAGTTTAAATTCTTACATTGTTATGACCGAGGGAATTACACTCAAGTTAAGCTAGTATATTTGGGTTCGGCCACTTCAGTCAAAGGGTACGTAATTCAAGCTGAGCCCGAGTTTTTAGGAGGCCAAACCAAGCTTCATTTCAGTGTGTTTTATTTTTTATTTTTGTTACGCCATGGTCGAGGAATCAACCATTCTCTCGACGCCAGGCACCGAGGACTCCCCGTTGGGAATCTGTCGCTGGCATCGAGGGAGCGGCTGTAGCTAAGGTGCCCTTTGCGTCGAGAGATCACACGTGGAGAGA
>NW_010381279.1:0-403 GCF_000414095.1 Morus notabilis
GAGGCATTAAGCTTACTCTCTGGTGATTTGATAGATATGAGAGATCTTAGATTTGATTCTTATGAGCAGTGTTTGAGACTATTTTTAGATTACCGGCTCAATATTCATTAATCTTTAATGGGAACGAAGAAAAAAAGTGTGAGAACCCACTCAATTGTGCTATGTTTAGAGATACTTAGAGAGATAACTACCACTGATTTTCCCTCTTCACACTTTTGTAGAACAATTTCAAATGAACAATAAGACAACAAAGAACTAACAATAACTGACATTTTTATTAAACCCCAAATGTCAGCAGGCTGCTAGTGACATTTGCAATGCATAATCAAACAAATCACAATAGACAGCAAAGATCAAATATCATATAACCCCGTTAAATTTTTGTTCGGGTGGGTTTCGGGCG
>NW_010381280.1:0-404 GCF_000414095.1 Morus notabilis
GTAATTCATGATTGCCTCATTAAAAACCTTATCAAGAAAAACCCAATTGAGATAAGAACTTGGTAAGGAAAAAAGAGTGCAATTATTTAATGACGAATTACAAATTTTCTAAACTTACAAAGTTTAAATATACAATATTACAATTACAGTATTCAAAGCAAATAAATATTTTCAAATTACAATTTAATTTGAAGCTGAAGGATCATCTTCAAAACTAAATGTTAATATATTAAATTCATCTATCCATTCTTCGCTTGCCGGTGAAATTGTATCTTGTAAATGTGATCGGCACGATCCCAATCCTTAATGCACACCAAAGCTTCCACAATATCCATTTTTAATGCATTTTGGCGTTCCTCAAGTATTTGGCCGGTCGTACTGAAGGCTTGTTTGGATGAAACAGT
>NW_010381281.1:0-404 GCF_000414095.1 Morus notabilis
CCCTTCCCCCCCCCCTTCCCGGGGCCGTAGGCCTTCCCCCTTGGGGCCGTTGGCCTGTAGGTTCCCCCCTTGGGGCTGTAGGTCCCCATCTTTCAACTGTAGGCCTCCCCTTGGGGTCGTAGGTCCCCCACCTTGGGGCATGTAGTTCCCCCTTTGGGCGGCAGGTCCCCCCCCTGTGGGGCCGTAGGTCTCCCCGTTCGGGCCGTAGGTCACCCCCGAAGGTCCCCCCCGTGGGGCCGTAGGTCTCTTTGTTTGGGCCGTAGGTCCCCCCCTTCGGGCCGTAGGTCCCTGCCTTGGGGTCTGTAGGTCCCTCCATTGGCGCTGTAGGGCCCACCCTTCGGGCCTATAGCTCCCCCCCTTGGGGCTATAGGCCCCCCCTTGGGGCCGTAGATCCCCCCCTTGGG
>NW_010381282.1:0-404 GCF_000414095.1 Morus notabilis
AGAGCGCCTAAAATAAAAAGATATAATTTTAAAAGTTGAAAATGATGATTACACTGTTGTAATATGTTTGAAAAATTAGTCATTATTAAGGTCGGTTGACTTTACCGATTTCAGTTTAAAATTTGAAGTTTCGTTAATTTTACTTATTTGAATTTAGAATTTGAGTTTTATTATAGTAAAAAATTAATTTTTTTATTATAGTAAAAAATTCTCATACAACATCACATCTCAACTCAAATTAAAAATTCAAATTAACGAATCAAACAGGCCCTTCTTATTATAATAAAAAGTTCTTAAAAATAATTATATTTAATTTTTTTACTATAATAAAAAATTCTCACATAAAATTATATCCCAATTCAAATTATAAATTTTTAAAAGTGAACTAAACATAGTCTAAGCGC
>NW_010381283.1:0-404 GCF_000414095.1 Morus notabilis
AAAGTACTCTCTCTTTTGGAGAAGTGTGGACGTGCAACAGCTAGTTAAACGTTCCCAAACTGGGAAAACACTTTCGGATATTCATATAAAGCATAAACTTTGTACGTATTCTTATATTTCCTCTTCTTGCCTTTCGGATGATTTCAGGAATTATATTTACATATCTAAAGGTGCTTAGTTGGTTGGAATATTTTCCAGTACAAATTACTCTCATCAAAGTTTTTAAAAGAGAAACAAAGCAAAGTCGCTGCTAATCTCAATTACTGTTGTTTTGGATCCATGTATTTTCTTTTTTGCCAAAATCTTTTAATCATTGTGTTTGATTGTTAATGTCCATGGGATCGGGTGTGGTGGCACAGGGTGGAAATTTCTTAGAACCTTGTACACAGAAAAGACCTACAAGC
>NW_010381284.1:0-404 GCF_000414095.1 Morus notabilis
ATATATATATATATAAATATATATATATATATATATCTACGACGGAAACAAGACATCAGTTTGGAAAGACAATTAATATAAAACGATGTCAGTTTGGAAACAAGACATCCTCTCCTGAAAGCTAATAATAGATACGACATCATGTGCTGGAAACGACAGAAATATGAACAACAAGATGCTAAAAATTAAGAACTTTTCTTTTCATGTTCTGCTATTTTCGAAGCTCAACAGCTGAAAGATTTCAACAGCCACCATATACATCATGTTATTATTATTATTATTATTATTATGATGTTGTAGTCGTTGTTTTGTTTTTTTATTAAGCCCTTCTTTTTATGTTTTTTCTTCCATTGTCAAGAAACTTGTAACGATGGGCTAAGCAGTAAGAGAAATTTTTTTTTTTT
>NW_010381285.1:0-249 GCF_000414095.1 Morus notabilis
TTGAAAAACATAAAAAATAAAAATGAGATTAATTTCAAAGATGACCGTTGTTTCGATGATATTTTCCAAGATTGCTGACCAAATAATTTGACTCCCCTTATTTTCTTTTTGGAAAAGTTGATTTTTCTTAGATCCAAAATTACTACTAGTCATTTCGTGCAAGTCCATCGCACTAATGCTATTAGAAGACAGAAGAGTACAAAAAAAAAAAAAAAAAAAAAAAAAAAAAAAAAAAAAAGCAAAAATAAA
>NW_010381286.1:0-404 GCF_000414095.1 Morus notabilis
ATTGAAAGAAAACGGAGACGAATAATTCGAGAATATTGAATCTGAAGCAATAATCATTATAAGTTTTCGTGTTTTTTTCTGATTTAAAAAAGAAAATCGTGTTAGTGGATGTATTCGTGTCAATTCGTTTATTAATCGTGTCAGAAAATATCAACTATTAATCGTTAAGAAAATATCAACTCAAATACGACTTATTATTAAACGTGTTAAAAATATTAACTTAAACACGATTTATTTATTAAATGTGTTAAAAATGTCAATTTAAATATGATATATTTATTAATTACGATTCAAATCTATTTATAATAAATTTAAACCTACTAATTTTGTGTGCGAAGCGTTTCGAATCGTTCGCTTATCCAGATTGTCAGCACACTGTCATGTTCTCGTCTCTCATTTCTTTC
>NW_010381287.1:0-404 GCF_000414095.1 Morus notabilis
TAATGCTAGTTTGGGTTCACTCGAGTCAATGTCACGGAAAAGAGGAATAGATAGATTATAGATATACTATGAAATGCTCACGGAAAAATATGAGAGAGAGAGAGAGAGAGATGTTGACCTAAATCACATTACCAAGAAAAATATATACAGATTGATCAAACTTTAGAGAAGAGAGAAAGAGTGCATGATTCATTCATACAAATATCATATAAATAGTCGACCACCAACAGATATGCATGTATTTGAAATTAGAATTTAAAAAAAATAATTTTCTTATTTTGGTTTATTGTATTATTTTATGTTGGCGACTGAATATGCTCAGAATCCTTATTCTGGCAATTTTATCATGACCATTGCATCGTCTACTACTCCCTCGTTGTGTATATAAACCACATAATATATAA
>NW_010381288.1:0-404 GCF_000414095.1 Morus notabilis
TTTTTTTTTATTAATATATACACTTATGTTTTCTATATTGAGAACGATGCTTTTCTATTTTCAGAATGCAAAACAAGCGCTAGGGAAAAAAAAATTAATAAAAAAATAAAAAAATAAAAAAATAAACTGTTTTTGAATTTGAAATTTCTTATAAATTTCTCCGTTAGGATGGTGAGAATATTGGGAAAACATTATCTAATTGACACAGAGTTTCTCATCAATTTGTGTCCAAACCATATTATACGTAAAATGTAAAACACAACCGTTGACATTGAAGAAAACAACTTCTATTATATACAACCACGAATACCAAATTCTCTCTATGAATATAACAGAAAAACTAGTTTTATAAACTAGCTCACGACACCTAAGGAAAGATATATATATATATATATATATATATA
>NW_010381289.1:0-404 GCF_000414095.1 Morus notabilis
TTTTTTTTTTTTTTTTTTTTTTTTTGGCACCTATTAGAAAAACCTCTTAGTGAATCAGTAGCGCAATTGGGGCTAGAAAAGTGAACTCGGTTCCATAATTTGTCCTAGCTAGTTCAGTAGTAATCGGTAAGTCAAAGATTTGGATGCCTTATTAATTAGGTAGGTTTAAAAATTATGACTATACGAGTCAAGGACACAGCTTCTCCATTATTGTATGACAAAGCCAATGTCCAAAACCGACAAATCATAAAGTGAAATTTAAGTGAGGCAAGGACAACTTTTCCCCATCAAAATTTCACGTATTATTAGCCCTTGGATTATATATGACGGATCAAATGGTCCCATACATAGTGGAACGTGTCAAACCAAACTAAACAAGTTTGTTCATTTTGGGGGTTTGAATC
>NW_010381290.1:0-404 GCF_000414095.1 Morus notabilis
AAAAAAAAAATTAAATCATTTCTAAATTAACAATAAAAATTATAGCGATCGGAACAATTATACAATAACATTACAGAATACTTGTGCAAACTTTGAAGATTAAGAAATGAACTGGATTTATATATAATTACCTGAGGGATTGTCTTTAAGAGCTTGGAAGCCAAGAAGAACACCAGATCTACATGTTTTTTAAAGAAAGATTTTTCAGTAAACTAATTAAAATATGCGAACTAATTATAAACTTTAAAGTTAATTAGCTAGTTATTAAGAAATGAAATAAACCTGTAATAAGGCCCTCGCGTTCTCTGGTGAGTCTGGTCCTAACTATTCCTGGATGGACACAGTTTACTGTCACGTTTGCCTCCATTTGCTGCCAAAATGAAAAAAAAAAAAATGTTATTGGT
>NW_010381291.1:0-404 GCF_000414095.1 Morus notabilis
ATATATATATATATATCCTCGTCTAAGTAACCGGATAACAAATACAATTGGCAGCATTTCTATATATATATTGCATTGCTTTGGAAATTCGGCTAAGTGAAATTGGGTTTTGGTAAATCGCTGGATGTGTACTATTATGTAGCTAAATAGTAACAATATCCTTCCGGTTCTTTCTCTCGAGTGGTTTCATCAGCTACAGGGTTACGTGGCAGCAACCTAAAGAAATTTTGCGTGGAAGATGAACACAATTGCTTAAAAAGTCAAAAACCAGCAAACTGGAATTCCTTCAGCAGAAAGCAAGTAAACCCCAAAACTGGCAGAAATTAAGAGGGTGATGATATCATACTGATAATCTCGAATATCGCTTTGGATATGTGTTTTTCACGGCTTCACGTGTGTACACA
>NW_010381292.1:0-405 GCF_000414095.1 Morus notabilis
AAAAAAAAAAAAAGGAGCAAAATAACAAAAAAAAAAAAGGAAGCAAAATAGCAAAACAACGAAGCAAAACAGCAAACAACAATTAAATGAAATTGCAGTTTCATGAAGAGCGACGTCGAAGATTGTATATCGGTAAATTGCAGTAAAAAAAATGATTCATGATCCTATTGAAGAGCACTGTTGAAGAGCGTTGTTGAAGATTTATTGTCTCCACCACTTCTATTTTCTAAGTTGGTATGCACTAACTTAAGAGAAAGTGTTGAGATTTGTCAAAGTCTTAATTTAGGTAAATTTAGAAAACTTAACATAATAGGGGAAATTATTACAAACTCATTATAAATTATAAGAGAATAATTAAATGAATGGACTTCTTGATCCATAAACGTAGATAAATTATCGAATCAC
>NW_010381293.1:0-405 GCF_000414095.1 Morus notabilis
CCTTCCAATGCTGTTTGTAGGCTTCATAAGTCTTTATATGGGCTGCGACAAGCATCTCGACAGTGGTTTCATAAGTTTTCTACTGTTTTGATTTCGAAAGGTTTTACTCAATCCGCCTGTGACCATTCTTCATTCATCAAAGCTTGTGGGCATTCCTTTTTGGTACTCTTGGTATATGTCAATGATATTATCATTGCTAGCAATGATCAAGAATTAGTGGATGCTCTTAAGTTAACATTGAGCAAACGATTTAAGATGAAAGATTTGGGTGCTCTACGATAGTTTTTGGGTCTTGAAGTTGCTCGTTCCAGTACTGGAATATCTATCTGCCAACGGAAATATGCACTGGAATTGCTCTCTGATCCATGGTATTTGGGGTGTAAACCGGCTTCTGTTCCTATGGAA
>NW_010381294.1:0-404 GCF_000414095.1 Morus notabilis
CTCAATACATTCCATAGGATGCGATATTTCTGGAAATCTCTCCAACTTTAAAGAAAATTCAGGAGAGATACTCCATATAAACCCTTTACTACAATCACAAGGGCGCATGCTCGCACACTTAACAATGGGTCCGGCTACCACTTCTAATGTTTTTAAATTCTTTGGAGGCTCTGATAACTTGCAAAGAGATGGGCAGCCTCTTAAATCAAGCTCTTGAAGCTTGTTAAGATGTTGAAAACATGATGGAACTTCCATCAAACTTGCACAGAACATAAGTTTCACGCTCTCAATATTTGGAGCCAGTGAGAGATCTGGAACTTGAGTGAGTTTCATGGAGCCTGTGAGATCAATACTTTTTAATTTATTTAAATGCTGTAAAAAAAATTTAAAAAAAAAAAAAAAAA
>NW_010381295.1:0-405 GCF_000414095.1 Morus notabilis
TTTTTTAAATTAAACAAGTATTTCTAAATATCAAAAATAATTATATATATTTAAGTTCCATCTATGTCTATTTTGGTTATTTTAACTACTCACAGCAATTCAACTTCATAATTTATTAAATATTATTACACTAATTTTAAAACTAACACAATTAGTATAATTACAGTTTATTAAATACTCAATTACTTTTTGTAACCGCTATTTTTTTTCAACATAACTAAAAATAATTTTTTAAAAATTTACAAAATATTGTCATTTCTGACAATGATGGGGCCTCATTCACTTCGCGGATTCGAATTTTCAATTCGAGCTAAGATGTTACATTTTCTGAGAGCTTTTTACTATAGCCGAAAAAGTTAAATGTGACATTTTTTGAGAGCTTTTTACTGTAAAAACCTAAAACTA
>NW_010381296.1:0-405 GCF_000414095.1 Morus notabilis
CCCTAGAAGAAGAAGAATCTGGAGAGAAAGAAATTAGAGAGAGAGAGAGAGAGAGAGAGCAAACAGATAAGTTAGCTAGCTTAATTAACAAAAATTGTAATGTTGCAATTAAGGTTTCGTTCATTTTACCGATTTTAATTTTCAGTTTTAGATTTTTACAGTAAAAAGCTCTCAGAAAAGATCACATCTAACTTTTTTTACTATAGTGAAAAACTCTTAAAAAATATAATATCTCAACTCAAATTAAAAGCTCAAATTTACGAAGTGAACGAGACATGTGTCTCAAATTGCAAATAAACTTCAGAGCCTCGTTCATTTCACCGATTCAAGTTTTTAATTTTAAGTTTCTATAGTAAAAAGCTCTCAAAAAATTTTACATCTAACTTTTTTTACTACAGTGAAAAG
>NW_010381297.1:0-405 GCF_000414095.1 Morus notabilis
CCATTTATATATATATATATATATATATATGTATGTATCACTTATGTGTTGCCGTGCAAAGTTTGATAGTTTATAAATTTATCCTAAAAGTTTAAGTTGTTAAGAGATGGGTTGACAATAATTTTATATTTTAACACTCCTTTTTACGTGTAAGTTGGATAATGAGTAATCGTGTGAGTAAATTAATTATAAAGCTCAATAAATGAATATTTAAGTTTGAGATATATTAAAGACCCAACATATGATGGTAATTTTAAATAGAAATAAAGAATATAATTATAATAATTTGAACTCAAAACTTTTCTCTCTTTTATCATATTAATTTATCAATTTATCTAAAAAACGGTTAAAAGATGGGTCAGTTGCCGTGACTTTTGCAGTGTAATGGTTTATATATATAAATGG
>NW_010381298.1:0-405 GCF_000414095.1 Morus notabilis
GTAACAAAAGATTGAATTTCATGAATAGACATGCCATGTTCTCCCAGTGAAAGAAAAGTATTGCTCTTTTTTCCTTCTTTCCAAACGTGTTCATTATTGGCCAGCTGGTCGGTATGTACATATTATAACATGGCCCTCAAAAGAAAAAAAAAAAGTTAAATATTTTGGGAAAATGACCAGATTCTCTTGAATTACATTGCATTTTCAAATTCGGTGTACTTTGTATAGAATGACTACACAGTAAGAAGATGTTACTGTTAGCCCAAGAAAGAAAATCGATGTATATTGACACCATGAGGAACGGAGTAACTAAGAGCTCGTTTGATTGGAGAATTCGTTCTCTAATTCGAATAATGGTTCATGGTTCGTTACAGTATTTTCTCTCACAAAAAATACACTTTAATC
>NW_010381299.1:0-405 GCF_000414095.1 Morus notabilis
TTGATTCCAACCTTTAAAGAATACTCTAAAGAATTTTAGAGCCTTTAAATGAGTCACTTACGTGACAGTGGGGCAAAAATACGTGGTCACTGATATTAGGCACGAAATAAAATGAACTAACAAAAAAATACCGTTTTTACTTATTCGATCTGTATCAAAAATTAAAGTTGCTTATTTTGAATATTTTTTTAATTTAATGTGATTTGAATAGATCCAACTAAAGAGTAAGGATACCCTGCCAAAGAAACACCATCAGAATAAATATTAATAGGAGAAGCATTAAAAAAAAAAGAATATAGGAAAAGAAATTGGATCACGATTAACTTCTAGAGAGAAGACGGAGAGAGTTTTGTGAGAGACAAATTCTGATGAAAATCTGTATATATATATATATATATATATATA
>NW_010381300.1:0-405 GCF_000414095.1 Morus notabilis
AAAAAAAAAAAGGCACAATCTTTGGTAAGAAGAAGATCATGATAAGGAAAAAAAAAAAAGAAGATTGAAATTATTTCTTTTGAGAGCACTAAGATCGATTTTTTTTACCTGATCTTTTTTGTTAAGATTCTGGGAGCATGATAGTTTCATCTATGAGCATGGAACAAGCTACAAGCATCTCTCAAGTACCTTTCTATTTCTTTTGTCGGTTCTTAGTTGGCCTAAAAAAATGTAAAACTAATGCTCAGAAAACGAAAAAATAAAAAACTAAAAAACAAATGTCAACACCGGTATTACCGTACAGCTTCTGCTAACCGTTTATTTTCCACTTTTACCCACTTCGGCAACAACCAAACAATCCCTGTTCAGTTTCAAGCCAAAGAGAAATATACTAATGACTATCCA
>NW_010381301.1:0-405 GCF_000414095.1 Morus notabilis
CCAAGGCTTCATTCCTAGCCAATGTGGAATTTTTACAATTTCCAACTATATTAACTACTCCAAGTGACATACTTAGAACATCAATTTCTCATTCACCTAATATCCATTTTGAGCGTATGAATATCCGATTTTGATCTCCTTACGATGGAGAACGCAAATCCATCGAGACCCGTCCTAAAATCCAATTGGGCCCCTTCTAAAATGGGCCTTTAATATGGCTTTACAAGCCATTTTTTCTAACATGAAACTCATCAGAGATTGCGAGGATGTGGGGAGATTACGAGGATTGGCTATTGTCGAATATCTCCTATCTCCATTGTCTAAGATCGTGTACTGGCGAGGATTGATTAACGCCTAAAAGTGATGTTTACAAGCGGTCAATTGTAGCACAGAAGGGCGGTCGTA
>NW_010381302.1:0-405 GCF_000414095.1 Morus notabilis
AAAAAAAAAAAAGAGCAAAGCACACGTAAAAAAAAATAATAAAATGAAAAAAAGAATAAAAGAACGGAATAGAACATTTATAAATATTACAAATCAAAAAATAAAAAAAAGGAGGAGGTTATCACATTATAGTCTAGAAAGTGTTCTTTGAGAACACTATAAAAAAAATATGTGTAAAAGATAACAATTAGTATAACATGAATTATATGAAAAACAATTAAGTATGGACACATTTAAAGAAAATTATTTTAATTATTGATAAAAAATTTAAATAGAAACACATGCCAAAAAAATACTCTCATAAGAGTGAAGTAAGAAAAAATTATTTTTAAAAAACTCACGTAAACAAAACAAAAAATAAAAAAGAAAAAGATTTTTAAAATAAAAACAATAAAGATAAAAAAA
>NW_010381303.1:0-405 GCF_000414095.1 Morus notabilis
AACCACTTGATTTTATCTTTGGTGACAGAACATAACGCGACAGGATTCAAGCAAATTCCTTCGCTTGCTAAGTGACAGAGAACCCGGAACGATCCTTTCGAAAAAGCGTCTGGATTCTCATTCACTGAAAAGGATGCACATATGACAAGCCCCTTCCAGCTCTTGTCATGGCTTAGATTTGGAGGAAGTGCAATTGCCACCATAGAGTTATTAAGTTGGTGATCATCAAACCATTTTGGAATCCCCTTCTGAGGGAAACATAAGTTGTATGGTGAGCTCGGAACAAAATGCTTTAAAGCAAAGACTATATGTCCTTTTAGGCTGAGTGTGACTAGGACGCGATGCTTGAAGAATTCTCTAAGCAGAATTTTAAGAGTTTCGATCAGGTTTTGCGAATCGCTTACG
>NW_010381304.1:0-405 GCF_000414095.1 Morus notabilis
ACGGCGTCGTTTCGAAACCGACCTTATCGACAGCATCACATGTTATCCTCACCACAGCTCCTGTATGACATAAATAATTTGAGGAAGAATAAATTAAGTACACGTATTGAAGTTCAATTAGCAAAGTCAATAATCTTTTTGAAATATCAGCGACTTTCTTTAATTTATATTATTTTCCCCTTTATTTGTGTGCATATGTTTGTACCCTTCATGCCCATCTTGACATTAATTGCTGTTTTTTTAAGGGAATTAATTTCTGATTCTAGTAGATTAATAATATAATTTTCTAAAAGATCTCATATGTTTTAAGAAGCTTATGCATTGGGCACAAAAAATAATTCTCTAATATTGGTATGAGGAAATGTCTATGATCAACTATAAGCTTTTTATTAATTTTTTTTTTTT
>NW_010381305.1:0-405 GCF_000414095.1 Morus notabilis
AAACCCGATCCGGAAGCTATTGTGCAATGGTACGACGTGCCGATCCAATATGACACGACTTACGAGAAAGCACCAGTTCAGATTCTCGACCGGAAGATGAAGAGTGTACGCCGTCGTGAGATACCATTAGTGAAAGTGTTGTGGCAACACCAAGGTATTAAGGAAGCGACCTGGGAACTAGAAGCAACGATGCAAAAGCGATATCCATACCTATTCATATTTCGAGGACGAAATTCCTTAAGGGGGGTAGAACTGTAACGCCCTCCAAAATTAAACATGTTTAATTATGCTAAATTGTAAGTTATTGGTGTGCCTAATTTAATTTTTCTAATTAATTAAGGAACTTTAAATTATAGTCAGTATTTATGATTTCACCCCAAAAGTTTTTGAAAATACACTTAATTT
>NW_010381306.1:0-405 GCF_000414095.1 Morus notabilis
TATATATATATATATATATATTACGTCTTTGTCTTGACTTTAGTCGGACAATATACACCACTATAAACAATGGCTATTTTATTTCTCTTAAAATATAAAGAGAAATCCATGTGCATTCTAATCCTCCTCACAAAAGCGACAGCTATTTGTTAGAATGTCAACGTGGAGACTCATATATAATTCAGTAATTCTTTAGCATATATGATACGCATGTCAATTTAAGGCTTTTGTGGAAAGTACTTTTTGGCCTAACCTTGTGCACAATTTACTTTAGAATTGGTCATACCAACGCGATATAAGTTTAGGTTGTGTTCGCTAAGATGGAAAAAAAGTGGGAAATAAGGAAAAATATATAACTTAGGTACTAAGGAAAATAGAGGATAAAAGGAATGACTTTTCTCTAAG
>NW_010381307.1:0-405 GCF_000414095.1 Morus notabilis
GCATATATAAACTTGAAATCGAGCAAAAGCACTGATCTAATAATCAGCTTTTATTTGAATCACTAACCGCAGATTTAACAGGGAGAGGATCAAGAGTGATGGAGAAAAGATAAATCTTTACAATCTCTGAGAAAGCAGCGTCTCTAAGCCCAGGAATATCACTGACCAAATTCTCGTAAGCAGCCTCAAATGTCTCCTGCCAAAACTGAGGCATTGGAGACCAGAGAAATCAGAGAGAAGAGAACAGAGAAAGGAGAGACCGGCGAAATCAAAGAGATAAGAGAACGGAGAAGAGGTGAAGGAAAGAAAATAGCTCAGGAGAAAATGAAAATGGAGAAACGGGGAGAGAAGAGAACGGAGGAGAGAAGAGCGAAGGAAAGGAAAATAACTAAGAGAAAATGAAAA
>NW_010381308.1:0-405 GCF_000414095.1 Morus notabilis
AGTAGGCATCATCATCTCCTAGCCACCAAGTTCCACCCCAACGTTCAGAAGATCAATGTTTCTTCAATTCTGCCTCAAACTTGACTCCAGTGAACTTTGCAGCATCTCAAAGCTAATAGAAAAGCTAAAACTGGACTGGTAATCCCAATCTTAAACATGTTCTTTATAGCCAATATACATAAAAAGCTGCTATTTTTCAAATCTCGGACCCCTCATATATCTCAATCAAACAAGTAATCATGAGATGAAAGTGAAATTTTTATCTCATCAACATATTCCAGAGAAGTCAAAATTATAGTAGCTGCTTGGCATCATTTGTTTCAGTTGGAATCACAGAAAACCGATACAGATGTAAACATAAACATGTCAAACAAAAGATGATAATGATATCAATAGGGAGATTGC
>NW_010381309.1:0-405 GCF_000414095.1 Morus notabilis
AAAAAAAAAGTTGAATAAAATGACCCATGAGACTGAGCTCCCAATTGATATAGTTAAATTGAATGATGATATAGTCACTATATTTTTCCTTCACACCAGGATTACCAGCATTAGCAGTTTTCTAATTTATCAAATTTGCACCATTAGGTTATTATATATCTTGTTTTTATTCCACGAATAAGAATATTTATCATCTAAACTAATAGCATCATATAAGAAAGCATTCATCGTTAATATCATCTTTAGCATCCACAATATAACTTAGGATTAATTTCAAAA
This sequence comes from Morus notabilis, assembly GCF_000414095.1. NCBI lineage: Eukaryota > Viridiplantae > Streptophyta > Magnoliopsida > Rosales > Moraceae > Morus > Morus notabilis. The sequence goes on from NW_010381309.1 coordinate 280, forward strand.
ATTCTCCATGAACTATGACCCTTTTAACACTTTGCCTCCTGAATTTTAAAAAGTAACATCCGTTCTCCCTGAACTTTGTTCCGTTAACAAGTTTTCTCCTTCTATTATAATGAGTGACGGAATTCA
>NW_010381310.1:0-405 GCF_000414095.1 Morus notabilis
CTCGCTACAGTATTTTCTCTCACAAAAAACACACGTAAACTGAGAATGGTTCTGAATCCATGAACTAAACGTCCATTTAGTGATTCTAAATCAATCTGCTAGATTATGCAATGGAACACGACTCATTATTACACAATTAACAAATAATATTATAGAAGGACAAATAATAAGTTCAAATAATAATTACTGAAAAAGTGTATATCCACAGAATAGAAATGACTGTACATGACCATAAATGAAAAAAATATTATTTTTTTCACGATTTAGTGATTCTAAATCAATCTGCTGGATTATGCAATGGAACACGACTCATTATTACACAATTAACAAATAACATTATAGAAGGACAAATAATAAGTTCAAATAATATTATTGAAAAAGTGTATATCCCTAGAATAGAAATGA
>NW_010381311.1:0-405 GCF_000414095.1 Morus notabilis
GTCTCCTAGCTTCTCTCCACCAAATAGCCCTTGCTTCTCCAATTCTTGCAATTCTCTTTCACTAACATGACCCCAGTCGCTTATGCCACAGGCTTGCCAAGAAACTTTCTTTTGATTTTGTTACTGCCGCTGCATTGCCAATCATGGTGCTTCCCTGAAGTATATAGAGATCATTTTCTCTAACCCTTTTCATCACAACAGGCGACCCTTTAGAAACCTTCAAGACGTTCTTCTCACCCTTCCAGCTAAAACCACGTTCGTCAAGCATCTCTAGTGAAATAAGATTTCTCTGAAGAATGGGAACATGCCTCGCATTCGACAAGATTCTCTCTATCCCGTCACGAGTCTTGATCCTAATCCAGCCAATTCTGATCACTTTGCATGGTCTGTTCTTCCTTAATAAGA
>NW_010381312.1:0-405 GCF_000414095.1 Morus notabilis
TTGTATCTGTGAAACTGGGTTAATTTTTGGTACGGGAATTCATTCATAGAAAAAAAAAATAAAAGTTGTAGATATTGAAAATAAGATTATATCTACCACACGAGTGAAATATTCTCATCACTTTTCATTTCTTAATTCTTTATTCTCACCTTCCTTTTTCTCTGGCATATACTTGGCAAGTCGGTATTTCTAGGAAAAGGACATGAAAGTAAAGGAAAAGAGTCAGAAGATTCGATGTAAACTCAACTGCCACACTCAAATCTCTTAGAAGTTATATACAAGTACCTGTAAATGGCTTTTCACGTGATAAATGGTTAGACCCTCAACCTTCATAAGCTTTAGTACGCCCTTTGGAGTGGCCTCTACATTTAGTAGTAAGGTAATAAGCCAGGTGTACAAATTGAA
>NW_010381313.1:0-405 GCF_000414095.1 Morus notabilis
CGGTTTTTTTTTTTTCTTTGTTCAAGTTTACTGGCGTTTTAAGGAATTAAGAACAATATTATTTAAGAGTTGAAAGTAATTAATATAAGAGGTTTAGCCGTTTAGGGGAAGCATTTATGATTCCTATAACCAAGCATTCAAGGTAAAATACATTAGGAAGGAGAAAATATGATTAGATAGAGTTAATGAACCAACCATCTAAATGCTAAATATTTATTAGACAGATATTCCACATGAAGCACGATAACATTTGGTCTACTGAATAATTCTGTATCCAGAGCTTTTCAAATCCAATACCTCACAGGGTAGAACTACGGAATGGGCTACACCTTTTACAAACAGTTGGGTCCAGGCGGCCTGCCATAGGCCCACTAAATGCGACACCCACAGGCCATAACTCATAGA
>NW_010381314.1:0-405 GCF_000414095.1 Morus notabilis
ATAGTCTAGGTTGTTGTGAGTCCGAGAGAAGATCAACACTTAGATAATCTAGTTGAGATTCTAGGATATTGTGAGACCGGGAGGTGGTCAAGACCTTAATTATCAACTAGGATTTCGATTGTTGTGAGGCTGGGAGGAGATCGACATTTGAGTTCTAATTTAAAGGCTAAACTTAATGAGTGTATGAGTAAGCGGGTTATATAGGAATATTGATTCGGGTATTCATGCATCTAACTTCGTTTGACGCTCGGGAGAGGTAGCTATGTTAGATTAGAACCCTTTAATGAATTGAGTGGAATTGGCTAACAATAGTTTCATAGGGTGAATATATGAATGATAAGGTGAAATCAAGTCCCTAGTACATTTGTGCATAGAAGTTTCTATATTTTATTTTATTTTTGTATT
>NW_010381315.1:0-406 GCF_000414095.1 Morus notabilis
TAATAGTATTTATAGTGTGAGTTTCATGCGTTAATATTTAGAGGAATTTGAAATGGCTTATGGATAATGAAGAAAATACATCGATGGTTTGTTTGGTTGGGATTTAAGCAAGATGCGAATGAGAATGTGCATGCATGGGTGCCAAATTAAGTAAGCTGCGCCGGACCATGGCTGTTTTGTCAATTTAGTCGCCATGCAACTTTTTTTTTCTTTTTTTGTTTTGATATTTTTGCCCTAAACATTAAAAGCTCTTTGCGTTTGTTACCTCAAATAAATAAATTATATGTGCAATTTAAGCAGTGATGAAGCGAAAAATAATTATTAATATATATTGTTTGCACTAGCCATATACATCTATACGGCGATATATGTTTTGGTTAAATCGGTTTTTTTTCCCTAAGAAAAT
>NW_010381316.1:0-406 GCF_000414095.1 Morus notabilis
GCCTGTATAAACAGTGCACAATGCCTTTCCTTTAGTGTATATAATAATGTACAGGGAAACAATTAATCGCATATTGTCAGAATGTAGAGTGAAAAGAATAAACAATGGGATAAGATGGTAAGCTTCGAAACGACTTCTTTCATTAGCAGAAGAAAAGAGAGAATAACTCAAAAATAATAGTGCTCGTTTTTGAAAATAATTTTTACGTATTTTGAGAAATAAAAAATAAAAATAAAAATGAAATGATGATTATTTAATAAATATTTTGAAAATGAAAATAAAAATAAAAATAATAAAAATAATTTTTGTAAAAGAATTAAAAAAGAATTAAAAATTATTTTTATTTTTATGTTTTTACTTTTTAGTACTTATTAATAATTTTATAATATATTAATTAACAAATATA
>NW_010381317.1:0-406 GCF_000414095.1 Morus notabilis
ATAACAGTACAGGGCCGGGCCGTGCCGAATTTGCTACTGTAGCGGGCTGAGCCGGGCCGTCCATGGACGGCCCGACCCAATTGACACCTCTAGATGGCCTTAGTGAGAGTGGATATCCGCAGCAAATCAAGGATTTTTGCTATTAAAAAAAAACAAAAGTCCTTGGTTTGCTGTGGGCCTTCAATCCTCTCTTCCTCCTTCTTATGTTTAGTACTTGAGATGGTTTCAAAGGTTATTAAATAAATTTTTTTTTTTACTTTTTATTGGACATGTAAAATATTTTCTTGTATTTTGGGAGATGTTATTCTGACCAAAGATTCTTTTATTTAAAAGAGTAATTTGCTTCTTGAATATTTGGACGAAATTCTCGCATTGAAATAAGAGGGATTTCAGTATTTGGCTTTAT
>NW_010381318.1:0-406 GCF_000414095.1 Morus notabilis
TTTGGGGTTAAAATTAAAAGATTTAGGTCAGATAATGCCAGAGATTATTTCAATCAAACCTTGTCTCCATACTTTCAAAAAGAAGGCATTGTTCAATCTTCACGTACTAATACCCCTGAACAAAATGGTGTTGCAGAAAGAAAAAATGGTCACTTGTTAGCAACCACTCGAGCCCTTCTTTTGCAGCAAAATGTTCCAAAAAACTATTGGGGGGAAGCTGTTCTCACAACTGCATACATGATCAACCGACTGCCCTTGAGAGTTTTAGGGTTTAAAAGAACCATTGGAAATTCTTTCTAAGTTCTATCATGATCTCAGAATTACAAATAACCCCATTCCTAGGATTTTTAGATGCATTGCATTTGTTCACATTCATAGCCACAACAGGGGAAAATTAGACCCAAGA
>NW_010381319.1:0-405 GCF_000414095.1 Morus notabilis
TTAACGACTATGTAAAGAAAAAGGACAAGGTCATATTTAAACGTGACCCCAGTTGGCACCTACCTTCCATCATCTTTCAAGTACGTACTTTCCAATTATAATCTTCGTATGTAGAGGTAGTAATTCGTATCACGTATCATATTCGTATAGTATTTTAATCATTTTCTTTTTAAATTTATAGTCAATCCAGACACGACTCGTGATACAAATTTTTTTAAAAACTGCAACACGAACACGACATGACTACTTTACATGTTGACACGACACGACACGAAAATTATCCGTGACATGAAATTAAACTGTGAACTTAAAATTGACACGAAAATTATGTACTTTTCTTTAACTTTTTGCATATTAAAAATAACTTAAAATCCATAACACGTTAAAATACAATAACATCTATCA
>NW_010381320.1:0-405 GCF_000414095.1 Morus notabilis
TAAACTATTAACCTATTAATTTTAATTCATCTCAAATCTTAGCCTATTTTCCTCTTTCTTCTTTCCTATTATCTGAAGTCCATTACCCAATTCCACCATCTAAAGCTCATTGCTCAAAATTAAGCTCACCAGCCCACTCACTACAAATGTGAACTAAAATATCATTTCTCCTCTCTCATTCTATTTGTTTTTCATATTCCCTCCATTTTTTGATAAGTCAACGAAAGCTCCATCTCTCCAAGGCATGAAATCTCACCTGCAACGTCCCTAAAGAAGCCTCCCCTGCATATATACAACGAATGCTGTCTGAAAACGCCAGAAACCAAGAAAATGAAAGATCATCACCTTTAAACTGACCTTAGGAGTAGTCTTCCAAAACCCAACCCATGCCTATAAATAGCACCC
>NW_010381321.1:0-406 GCF_000414095.1 Morus notabilis
GGGGGAGATGTAAAAAAATTCCAGCCGGAAACGATTTTATGTAGCCTACGATTAAAGTCTGTATCAGATGAAATGATGCACCAGTATGCGGCCCGAAAGGCTTTGCTGCGGTTTCGATAGGTCCTGATCGTTTTCTGTGGACAAGAGTAATCAAACCCAACAGCGTCACTTTATATAGCTATTACAATCAAGGACAGGGATTGAGCCGGGAGATGCCGCCCCACCAAAATAACTATTTGATCAGAAGAAACTAAAAATACTTTTCTCAAGTTTCGAAACAGTGTTGCTCCAACACTCTTCGCTTGCAGCTCCCTAGCATCACCTGGTGTACTCGCGAAGAAATGACGGGGATAAAAGGGCAGTTATTTTAGCTTGAACACCATGAAACCTAAATTATTTACCCCAA
>NW_010381322.1:0-406 GCF_000414095.1 Morus notabilis
GAGATGAATCAACACACCAATTGCAGGATCAAACAGCTGGTGATAAAAGGAGCACTGATGGTGGATCTGGTAAGCGTAAACAGAACAATGATTGTGAATTCTCTGATCACTCTTTGGGTGCAAATGGAATGGTGTCACGTTCAAATTTACAAGGAACATCATCTGCACATGTCACTGGAGATGATAAGAGTTACAGTAATGGTCGATCTGATGAACAAGCTGTTGTCGTTCCAGATAACAATCAACGCAGAGATGAATCGACACACCATTTGGTGGTGGATCGGACAGATGGTGATAAAAGCAGCATTTATGGTGAACTTCGGAAGCGTATAAAGAAGTTTAAACGGAACAAAGGCAGTATAGTCCCCAATGTCCATGTAGATGGATTATCTTGCAATATGAATTT
>NW_010381323.1:0-406 GCF_000414095.1 Morus notabilis
ACCCCAAAAAAAACCTCCAAAAAAAAACCCCGAAAAAACCCCCTAAAAAACATCCAAAAAAAACCCACAAAAAAATCCCAAAAAAAAAACCCGTCTATAAAAACCCCAAAAAAACCCCAGAAAAGAACCCCCAAAAAAAAACACCCAAAAAAAAAACCCACCGAAAAAAACACAAAAAAACACCCAAAAAAAACCCTGAAAAAAAAACCTAAAAAAAAAACACCCGAAAAAACCCTCCAAAAAAAACACGCAAAAAAACCCCAAAGAAAACCCAAAAAAAAACTGCCAAAAAAAATTCCCTAAAAATAAAACTCCCGAAAGAAACACCCCAAAATAACCCCGAAAGAACCCCCCCCAAAAGAAACCCCCTGAAAAAACCCAAAAAAAAAAGTGCCAAAAAAAACAA
>NW_010381324.1:0-406 GCF_000414095.1 Morus notabilis
ATTAATTATTAAAATGAGAAAAAATAAATAAAATATTAAAATATTATTTGTGATGACAAATGTGGTCGCAAAAAATATAAGTCACGTCAGTTAATTCTGCAGCTTTTGCGACGACTTAATTCATAAAATGTCGACACAAATACTCAATGCTATGTCATCTTAACGATGTAACCGACGAAATATTACAGCGACTCATTTGCGACGATTGTCGTCGCAAATATAATTGTGACGACGGCTTGTCGTCGCAAATATTGTTTTTACAACGAATCAATTGTAGCGACAAATTTGTGACGACAAGTAGTCGCTAAAAATTTTTTTGTGACGACTTTGTATTTTTTGTAACGACTTTTTATCGTTGCTAATAGCCTTGTTTCTTATAGTGAAGGGTAAGAAGTCGTATATTATT
>NW_010381325.1:0-406 GCF_000414095.1 Morus notabilis
TAATTATGAGATTTTTACGCTGGACTGCTGGAGTATGGTATTCACCCTTGTTTTGAATTTATGGTGAGGTTTTATTTACGGGTTTAAAATTATATTTTATAATTTTAATTTTTTATAAAAGAAAAATATTATAGTAGAATTAAAAATTATGATTTTAAATCATGTATAATTTTTAAACAAACGTCACTTATATTTACATATTTTGTGTTTTTTGTTTATTAGTTTCGGATTTGTATTATTTTTTTAATTTGATTTCATTTTTAATTAAATTTAATACAAATTTGACGGCTGATAAATAGAAAACACTAGAGAAAGTCTCGTTTTTGTTATTATTATTTTGATGTGATTTTAGATAATTTCTCTGGTGTTTCCTCCTTTTTTGTTATTATTATTTTAATGTGATTTT
>NW_010381326.1:0-406 GCF_000414095.1 Morus notabilis
AAAAAAAAAAGATACATAATGAAATTCTCTTATTCTTCCATCACAAAAATTAGTTTGATGCTAATGTTTATCATAATGGTTGTTTCTTATTTTTTTGAAAGAGAAAGTATCATTCCAAAAGACATACATAGATAGTAAACCAGACGCAAATAACTAAAGAATACAAAGGTATTTGAACTCGAATAATGACCAAGAATACAAAAGGTATCCGACCTCGAATAATGACCAAATCCCTCAGTAAATCATATGAATCGCATAGACGAACACACATGTTGAGATCCAACAATAGAAATCCAACTCGACATGCAAATATCGAACTTGACAAAGGCTTTTTCAAGAAAACCATTATAGTCGATGGATAAGTCAAGTTAACTGAAAACAAAATACTCAAAACACTAGAGTCACT
>NW_010381327.1:0-406 GCF_000414095.1 Morus notabilis
AAAAAAAAAAAAATCTTATGACGTTTAAGAAAAAGGCAAAATACCTTATGCTGACTAAAGTAATATTCCTCTAGATTTCCTATAATAATAAAGTTGAATTTAAATTTTGTGAGAAAACATACTGTAGCAATATCACTTGAGTCATTATGAATAAGGTCTTAAATTTCTTCAGTTTGTAGTCTACTAATAATTGAGAAAAACAGAGAATATGCCCTCCTTAAATCACCTTTTTAGTTTTGAACACTTGTTTTAGAATTTGTCCGCCTTAAGTTAATAGGGTATAAATCTTAAAAGGTAATTAGAATAACGTATTGTATAATAATACAATAATATAATGTTTAGTGTGACCATCGTATTATATAAACTAATACAGATGATAAATTAATACGGTCTATGTCGTATTATT
>NW_010381328.1:0-406 GCF_000414095.1 Morus notabilis
CATAAATAATGAAATTTCTATTTTATTAATTAAATAATAAAATCCTTAATTACATATCATGCTTTTAAGACACCATTTCTAACAATCTCCCACTTGTCCTAAAGCAGGTGTGACATGTCCTTAATCCCAAATGCATCTAAATGCTTATCAAACGCCTTCTGTGACAATGTCTTTGCAAATGGATCTGCAAGGTTATTTTCTGTTCCGATCTTCAAAACCTCTATATCGACTCTCTCGACTATATCTCTTATCAGGTGATACTTCCTCTTTATATACTTCACACTCTTGTGGTTCCTTGGCTTTTTTGAGTTTGCCAGAAATACCTTTTGATCTCATTGACTTTAAAATAGTCCTCCTCTTGTCCCTTGTGGGTATCCGACGAAGATGCATACTTCTGTCCTCGGTT
>NW_010381329.1:0-406 GCF_000414095.1 Morus notabilis
GAATCGTGTCGTAATTTAAATTATAGTTCATAATTTATTATAATATTTTTTTTATAAAAAATACATATAAATTGAAAATAATTTTAAATTATGATTCTGAATACATCAATTAAACGTCCACTATTTTTTTAATAATATTATAATATTATCATTTTCTTTGGTTTGTTTTTGCTTAATGGGCTATAATTGCTCTCCTTTTCATGTTTAACATGTAAATATTTAGCGGTCTAACTTTAAACTATCCATTAATTAAGGTGACGTGTAATTCATGAGTTGATAATTATAGTTCATGATTTTGATTTTTAAAATTTAATTTTACCATTATCATAAATCATACATAGCCCTTAAAACAAACGTCACCCAATAGCTCGTTTGGTTCATGCGTTTAAATTAATAATTTTTAATT
>NW_010381330.1:0-407 GCF_000414095.1 Morus notabilis
TATATATATATATATATCAATGAACCGTGTCCATCTTCAAAAGGGGGTTCATTGTTTTCTTTTCCTTTTGAATGTTGTTTTCACTAAGTGGGGTATTGGGGGTTGATTGCTGGAATTTTAGGTCAACGGGTCTGTTCGAAGCCTGAATTTTTCAGGCTCGACGGGCAGGCCCATAAGGCCGCCCGTTCAAGCAAGTTTTCGGGCTCAGGCTGCCCAAGAATGCTTAGAATCGCCGAAGCCCGCCGTTGAAAGAAAGCCTCCGACCGTCGACCGCGCGGAATTTTTCTTGATTTTTTTCCCTCCGGCCCGAAATGCCTGAAGCCCGATCAACGGCTATTTTTTTTACCGTTGGTGCGACCCGACCCGCCGCCCGAAAAGTCTGACTTCAACGGCTCTCTTTTTTTTAC
>NW_010381331.1:0-406 GCF_000414095.1 Morus notabilis
TCTCTCTCTCTCACACACACAAACAGATACTTTTTGGAAGAAGAAATAAGAGAGAACGTAGTAAATAGCAGATCTATGAAACTAAAGGAAGTAAATAGCATATTTTAAAACTATATGAAGCAAATAACATTTACTGTATAAATGTTTCATTTAGACTAGTTTTCCGTGTAATTTTTTTTTACAACTGATAAAATGATTTTTTTTACGTTACTAAAGAACTTTTACCACTAAATTATTTTTTACCACTCATAAATCAAACATTTACACGGTAAACTGTAATTTACTTCAAATGATTTTAAAATATGCTATTTACTTAATTTAATATAAAAAATATGCTATTTGCCACAGTTTCTGATTATAAAACTATTTAAGTAAATAACAGTTTACCGCGTAAATGTTTCATTTA
>NW_010381332.1:0-406 GCF_000414095.1 Morus notabilis
TAAAATAAAATATGAACCATGCGCTAAAATCGATTTAATATGATTAAATGGATTTAAGTTGCAAAATTGATTTGCAATATAATGTTACATGTGAAATTGAATTTATGGGTTAAATTTTGGAATTTCACATATCCAAATTGTACCGGGGCAGTCCCGGGGCTGTCCCGGGGATGTCTCGTGGCTATCGTGGGGCTGACCTGAGGATGTCTCGGGGCTGTCCCAGGGATGTCCCGGGGCTGTCCCGGGGCTGACCTGAGGCTGTCCTGTGGCTGTCCTGGGCTATCCCGGGGCTGCCCCGGGGCGTACCGGGGCTGTCCCGGGGCTATCTCTGGGATGTCCCGCGGCTGTCCCGGGGATGTTCCTGTTGGGAATAGTGTCCTAGAAGCATAAGATGTAATAGGATATT
>NW_010381333.1:0-407 GCF_000414095.1 Morus notabilis
ACTTTCGTCTTTTATCACTTTACCTACAAACTTTGAAAATTATATGCACTGTTAACTTTAAAACGTTATTAATCTTGCTCTTATTATTAATTTTATGAATAAATTTAGTGATGTGATAATTTTTTAAGCGTAACTTTAATAAATTATTTTCATAAATATCCCCATAATATGTATCGCATTTAAAAATGTCCTTAATCTATAAAAACATATCAAAATGTAACCTAATCTATAAAAAAAACATAATAAAATAACATTTTTATTGATATGACTTGCCATTAAAAACTAACTACACATATTAAATTCAAATTAAATAAAAAAATGATTAAATATTAAAAAATAATATAAAACATGTAAAACTCAAAATTTGAAATGGGGTTAATTTGTAATTTTAAAGACTTAAGTGTGAA
>NW_010381334.1:0-407 GCF_000414095.1 Morus notabilis
AGAGAGAGAGAGAGAGAGAAACAAAACAAAAAATGGTTGAGAGAGAGAAAATATCTTTGTGCCGTGTTTGGGTAGTCGGATTAGCTGGCTGGTGGGGTTTTCTTGCTTCGGCTTTTCGCTTTTTTGGTTTTTGGTGTATTCTTTTAATGCTTAAAGAGATGGCCAAAAAGGTCTCGAGGAAGACGGCATGGATGAGGGCAAAAATGCAAAGTATTATCATTATCGTAAAATGAATGGCATTAGGATTTGTTGTTTGAAATTGTGTGGATTACGTGTATGGTATGTGTGGATATATAGATCTTTTTTCATGGAATGTTTAATATGTGGATCTTCCTTAGTTAGTGATGGACTAAAAAAGTAATTATAATAAATGATTTGAGACTTTTTCTTATGTTCTTTTTTTTTTT
>NW_010381335.1:0-407 GCF_000414095.1 Morus notabilis
GAATTTATATGTGATCGTTTTGTTTCTGTTAATTTTGCCAATAATAATGCTGAAAGTTATTTGCAGACAAGTAAAAGCAGAGACTCAGAGAGAGTCGGTGAGTGGGAGTTTCATAATTGTTTAAATTTTTCCAATCTTAACTTTAATCTCAAAAACCATTCATCAAAACAAGATTTTGAAATTAAGAATTGTGTACCTCTAAATCATTGTTTTGTTTCTAATTCAATGTACAAATTTGCTTTATTCAAAATGCAAATAAACGGGCCTATAATTATCTTGTAGTCATGTGAACGAAAGAAGTAAACGTAAGGCCTTGTTTGGTTCAACAATTGAAATTGTTGATTTGATTTGACTTGTGATTTGAATTGTGATGATTTTAATAGGGATTCGAATCGGTGTTTGGATAT
>NW_010381336.1:0-407 GCF_000414095.1 Morus notabilis
TTTAAAAAAAATTACAATTTGACTCTTTTTTTAAATTTTTTTGTAAAAAGACCCCTATGTAGCAAGTCTACTTTCTCCCTTGCTTCCTCCAAATGTTGGGTTCAGGTCAAGATTATAGTTGAATTTGGTTATGATTAGGCTTAAATTCTACCTTATTATAAACTAATATGTAAATAGATTATAATAGTGAAAATAGTATAATGTTTAATAATACAACCAACCAAATACCGTATTATATACAAATTATACAATACTATATGAAACGATGCAATACAATATAATACGGTGCACTAAACATGCCCTAACAGCAAGCCTAATTACAGGTGTCCGGCCAAGAACATCACCGTTTTGGAACTCAACTATCTTTCCGTGTCGTCCAATTTACTTTGAAGGCCCCTTTTTTTTTT
>NW_010381337.1:0-407 GCF_000414095.1 Morus notabilis
TACCACTTTCCAATGAAAGCACTTTTAGCAATTTTGTCAAAAATACGAGAATTATAACAAGATCATTCCTCTTACGGAAACCCAACTATTCCAGCTTCTTCAACTCAACAAATTGAACGAGTCAGGTTGCCAAAATTGCCAATAAACCATCAATGGATTAGTTGTAGTAGTAAAGATGTCTTTCTTTTTCCTCTTTTCAAGATAAGTTTATGATCCGATACTCCACTTTAGGACTCCTATTCGGTTAATGTGTTGTGTGACATTAAATGTACGATAATTTGTGTAAAAATTAAACCCATCATTTAAGTAGAATTGAGGTAGGTCCGTATTTCTAAAATGATAAAAAAGATGGGGACAAGATGATACCAATCATCCCTTTTTCTCTCAGAAAGAAAAATAAAAAATCT
>NW_010381338.1:0-407 GCF_000414095.1 Morus notabilis
ATAGGTTGGTGGAGAATGTCTTATGGAACGTGGGAATGGTATTCGAACCACAATATGGATACTGCAGAAAAATTTCAACCAAAATATTTTTGCTGCTGACAGTAGTTGATGACACATATGATTCCTACGGTACACTTGATGAACTCGAGAAGTTTACAAATGCTTTTCAAAGGTTTGACTTTCATGCTTCGAATTCATATATATCAACGTGATGAATTTGAATTTTACACAAGCTTTAATACTCAACATGCTAAAGGAACAGTGAGGGCATGTGCCCCATTAAAATTTCTTAAATTTTCAATTTTTGGTCCATATATTTCTCTAGTTTCAATATTGTGCCCCCCTTTAAATATATTTATCTTAAATGTTTCCCGTATAATAGTTAGATTTTTAAAATAACATTCTGG
>NW_010381339.1:0-407 GCF_000414095.1 Morus notabilis
AAAAAAAAATGGGATAAATTTCAAAATTTTAAAGGACATAAATGTAAAAATCTTGAAAAAGTGGGTGAGAATTTGAATTTCATGAGAATTGGGGTTGAAATGCAAATTTTGACTCGTCTTTATGACCAGTCTCAGTCAAAGGTAAAATGTACAAATTCCCCAATTATTTAACGCCACATGGGCGGTCCGCCCCTCCACCACCAATCAATTTCTTTCTCTCTCTCCCTCACAATTTTTTCTCTTACGCTTTCTTCCTCGCGCACCGCCACCAACCCCGACAGGAATTTAGTGTATGTTTTTCTTCCTCATAAGAAAGCTCTCATCAAGCTAAGTCCATATTGGTGTCTTACGGCTGCCAAATCCGCTGGAGTAAGCCGCACTTGTCAGTCGAAGTTCTGAAAAATACC
>NW_010381340.1:0-407 GCF_000414095.1 Morus notabilis
TGCATTCTAAAATTAATATATGATTTTTAGGAATTAATGCAATAAGCGGTCTATGACTATTATCTTTTTTATGGTTTTATTTATTTTTCATCTTTAAAAAACATAATAAAATCAAAACGACGTCATAATATTATGAAATTTTGTAGACATGATCTGTGCATTTTTCTAGGCATGCCAAAAAAAATGGACTCAAAAAATGACAAAAAAGGTAAAATGCTGTCAAAAAGCCCCCGACCCGCGTAGTGGGGAGCCCATGGGCCAGCTCAGGGGCCAGGATGGGTCAAAAATTTATATTTTTATTTACATTTTGTATTCCAAAATTAAGATATGATTTTTAGCAATTAATGCAACAAGTGCCACCATTTTCTGATTAATATTCTATTTTTTTATGATTTTCTTTATTTTTC
>NW_010381341.1:0-407 GCF_000414095.1 Morus notabilis
AATAATAAGTAATTACATCTACCCAAAGTGAATAGTTATGGTCACGTCATTATTAAAAACACAATTCCTAAATGACCCCTTATAATAGAGAAAATTGTCAAACTTATCCTTTGAGTGAATGAGTCTGATTTTTACACTCACTTTTGATAAATACCCTTTTAACTAATACAGTTATTTGGCTCAAAATAATATTGATAAGGAAATAAAGGTTAAAGATCTAGACACTCTAAACAATATTTGTGTCCTTTCTCCTTTATCATTTGCAAACTAATCTAATTATGTCGTACCATTATCCTGATCTCAACTCATTATTTCTTTACCTTAATGGGAGGTAATTCTAAAAACTATGAAGACTACAGAAAAAAGTCTTATAGGTTTGTATAAAAAAACAAAAAAACAAAAAAAAA
>NW_010381342.1:0-407 GCF_000414095.1 Morus notabilis
TATATATATATGCATTTCTATATGCAAACTTTTTTTGCTGAAAGTAATCCCGCTAATTAACAAAGCAGAAGCAGCGCGATGGAAGAAACAATATCTCATAAAACGACAAGCCGTACATAAACGCATTACATGAGAAACGTTGTTACGAACTGAATACGACAAGTCGTGACAGAACAATATGTCGCAAAAACATGGCACGTAGAATAACTAGCGACTTATATCTAACAGTCGAATGAAATTTAAACCGTTGAGTGACTGTTGCGCTGGACGTTCTTAAAATAGGTATTAATGAATATTTTAAACTGATGGCACTGACATCAAATTGACATTTACAATATCTATTGATACTCATTAGCATTCTGCATTTTCCCATTGATATTCACATTTCACAATTTTATCTTTTATTT
>NW_010381343.1:0-407 GCF_000414095.1 Morus notabilis
GCAGTAATAAACAAAGAAAAAGAAAAGCAACGAGTTGAGCAACTTGCAAAAGAAGCGGAAGAAATTAAAGCCGAATATGCACAGGCATATAAAGATTGTAATGGCAAGTCTTACGAAAAATATGGTTCGACAAGTGCAATATCTGTTGAGTACCGCTTCAATTCTTACACTAAAACATGTAGCAAAACAACAATGACGGGAGATCTAACTCCTGGCACTACAGGAGAGTATAGGGAAAATTTTAAAATCACTTATGAAACTGAGTTTGTTCGTAGTGAGTTAAGAGATTATATGCTCGTTTATCGTCAGTAAGTCAAAAGCAAAAAGCGGTTAAAAGCGTTTCGGCTATCCCTGCACCTTGTGCAGGGCAAAGCATACGGCTTTGCAAAAAAAGGCACGTCAAGGTA
>NW_010381344.1:0-407 GCF_000414095.1 Morus notabilis
TATATATATAAAACAAACTCAGCTAAAATTTCATGAAGTTTTAATATATATATATATATATATAGGTAAAGTCTTCAGAAAGTGCTTGACCGAAATGACTGTTGTATAATTCTATATAAATTATGTATATTTATATATAAAATCGTATATATTTATATGTAAAATTATGTATATTTAATATGAAATATACAACAAATCAATCAATATATATATATATATATACATTAAAATTTTATTCGGCGGATATTGAAAATTGCTTCCTCCAAAATTTCAAATTCCCACTCGCTCCATTCTTTTTGTTTTTTGGCTCTGCTTGTTACTGAAATTCCTATACGAACAAAAGCTTCCCTACTCTGTCGAAGAGGCATTTAGCCGGGCAAGGAAAAAAAAAAAACCTCACTCGATCC
>NW_010381345.1:0-407 GCF_000414095.1 Morus notabilis
AAAAATTTATTATAATAAAATTTAAATTAGTAAAATGATCGTGAACTTAATCAAACTCAAGTGTAGACATTTTTTGGATTTTTCCAATAATTTTAGGAAAAAAAATTATTATGACACAATTGACGTTTCACTGACAAGGCGAGATCTAGCGGTCCCCACCGGTTACACAGGCTATCATATTCTTCCGATTCCAGCCTAACCATGTTAATTGGTTGTCAGACTAGTCATTTCCAAACGCCTCGCGACAATCTTGACGTGCTAAACAGTGATTGGCTACCTATAGTCTTCTAAAGTTGAACAGCATTAAATGCACGAAGTAAAAAAAAACATAGCATAAGAAAAAAACACAGCAAACTTTGGGCATGTTTTTTTCTTCAAAAAATTAAAAAAAAAGAGATAATTTTATT
>NW_010381346.1:0-407 GCF_000414095.1 Morus notabilis
AGATGCACTTCTAACTGGTAGTGTTGCTCAAGCTAAACGAAGCTTTCTTAGCAGCCAATATGGAAATTAATATTACAATTACTAACGGGTTTGTTTTTGTTGGATACCGGAATAAATGTAATAATCTACAATTATCTAACATATTCGTCTATTATAAAATTTTATTTGTTAAATGTACAAAAATTCTAAGTTGTCAACAAAAATATTGCTTCCCCTATCTTTTAATACCATGTTCTCATAACTTTGCAAAAGTAATACTTAACTATAATAGTTGTGGAGTTCACGCCTTCTGAAATTATGCCTACTCTCACTATCAACGGACACAATAGAAGTTGAATGTAAAAAACTGAATTATAAAAGTACTTTGTGAACATGTTCCTTTGAACAGACTTATCTTCTTCTTCTCT
>NW_010381347.1:0-407 GCF_000414095.1 Morus notabilis
AAAAAAAAAAAAAAAAAAGAGGAAGAAGAAGAAGGTTCAATTAACTGTGATTAAAATTTAGGAAAATGGGAATCGGAAGCAAGAAAGAGCTTCCTTGTTGATCTGTTCTTTGTCGTATGTAAGGAAAATATAACCTCAAGAGAAGCCTCTTCAAACAAGCTCCTCCCCATTCGACGTCGACCCTGTTCGAAAACCGTTGGCTTCGTCTTTGGCACCGGGAGGTACACAGTTGGCGACAAAATCCTTCTCTCGTCACTGTTGACTTCACCATGAAATCCACCTCCATTGATCTCTTTCTAAACCGGTAAAAAATTTACTCTCTACAGTAATCTTTCTTGAGTGCCCATCCCTAGCTTTATCTTCGTCACCCCATAGCGAGCCCTCCACCATGTAGATCTCCCTCTTCC
>NW_010381348.1:0-407 GCF_000414095.1 Morus notabilis
TACCCAATTCTATTATAATATTAAAAGTGGCATCCAAATTTAAGGGGCAAAATAACATATTTTTAAAATTAAATTAAGTAAATAATATATTTTTAAAATTATTTAAAATAAATAACACTTTATATGGTAAATGAAACATCTACCGTATAAATGATTCATTTACGACTGATAAAAGTAATGTACACTCTTTATTTACATGAAAAAAATTCTTTTTACCATTCGTAAAAAGATGTACGTGAAAAAAATATTTTTACTAGTCGTAAATGAATCATTTATGCCGTAAATGTTTCGTTTATTACATAAACTATTATTTATTTTAAATAATTTTAAAATATATTATTTATTTAATTTATTTTAAAAATCTACTATTTACTACGTTGTCCACAAATTTAATAAGATTTAGGCAA
>NW_010381349.1:0-407 GCF_000414095.1 Morus notabilis
AAGTTAGACGTGACATTTTCTGAGAGATTTTAACTGTAGAAACCTAAAATTAAAAACTCAACTGGGTGAAATGGACGAGGCCTTTATAATTCCTATGCTAACTGCCTCTCCGCCGTTGTAGTTGTTGTAAGAGATATCTAATAATTTTGTCAGAATTTAACGACGCATTTTGAATACAAAAATTGTATACATGACTTTTTATGAGTTGTTTATTGTTTGCTTCTTTTAGGGCCACCATGGGAGAGGACATGTCAAGCATCATTTCGAATGGAAGCGGCAATGCAACCCTAGAAGCCGTCGACTCGAGCAGCTGCACACATGACTCGCTTCCTCCAAACAAGCGTGCGAGGCATGGCAGCTTTAGGGCTTCCCCATTGAAATTCAAAGGCCTTGTGCCTCAGCAAAAT
>NW_010381350.1:0-407 GCF_000414095.1 Morus notabilis
CTTTTTCTTTGTTTCAATGAAGTTTTATCTTTACCAAATAACCAAATAATTATGTTATATAATATTAATATAACATAGAAAAAATAAAAAACTAAAAGCATTGCCTATAAAGAAAAAATAAAATAAAAGTTAAAACCAAGACCAAAAGAGCTTATAGCAGAGTAAGGTTTCTGGACTACTGCTGACTAGTCACCGGACTGCCGCTGCTCCGGTCGTCGCTGCTCAAGTCGTCGGAGATCTAGAAGATAGGGGAGAAGAGGTCGAGATTTTGGGTGCTGGGTGTTTAGGATTTGGCCTATGGTACAGAAGATAGGGTTTCAGAGCGTTATTTTTGTTTCTCTCTCTTCTATTGGGCTGAAACTTTGCAGATGGGCTGACTATCAAAGGAAAAAAACGCCCTGCAATTT
>NW_010381351.1:0-407 GCF_000414095.1 Morus notabilis
CTAATCAAATGAAGCTTTCAGTAAATAATGATTTCTTGATGAAAGGAAATGATTTTCGCAGTAAAATTTAATAAAACTACGAGCAAAATCTAAGAAATGAACCATATACCACTCACAAAGTCAACTTCAGTGGGCATAAGGCCTTCAAGATTCTTCAGTTTAGGTGCAATCATTCTGCAATAGTCATCAAAAACATGTTTTAAAATGAAATGCTTCTCTCTGAAGTAGCATGAGAGACCACAAACTATGAATTTAACAGTGTCAAACATTAAAAATGGTGTTGCATTAACATGAAATGATTATATAAACATGGAAACTCAGATTGAGGAAGAATTATCTAACCGAAAGGGACCAACAACCTACTTGTTTTTTATGTCTGCCTCTCTTCTACCAATTCTAGGAGTATC
>NW_010381352.1:0-408 GCF_000414095.1 Morus notabilis
ATCTTCTAAGAAAATAAGGTTTCATGCCCACCACTACTTAGGAGACGTTTGGTTCATGAATTAGAATCATAAGATTAGAGCCATTTTCAATTTACGTGTATTTTGTGTGAAAGAAAACACTGTAACGAACCATGAACCATGATTCAAATCGGGGTACGAATCCCCCAACTAAACAATCCCTTAATGAAATGAATGAACTAACGCTTGACGTCCTATTTTAGTTGGTTGGACACAACCCACCAAAACTGATCATAAGAAAAATATAATTCTCAAACCTGAGAAAACTTGGGTCGAGTGAGAGAGCTATGGAATTAAGCATAAGATGCTTTGGTTTTTCTCTCATTGCAAAAGCTCCAAATACGAATCACAACATGTGTTCACTTAAATGAGTAAAATTAGCCTAAATAT
>NW_010381353.1:0-408 GCF_000414095.1 Morus notabilis
TTTTTTTTTTTTTTTTAAACTCTAGCTTTTAAGCCTAATTAATGGAGCCATGACTTAGATTTTTTTGGACAATAGAAAATAATATTAAGGCTTAATCGTGATAAGACTGTATAATCTGGATTTAACTCATCCAAGTTAAATCTTTTTTTTTTCTTTTTTGAAAAGCAACCAAGTTAAATTTATGGCCACATATTTGTTATTATAATAATTGGTTTGATTTAGATGCGTCACATTTTTATTTTTATTTTTAATCCCATTGAGAAAAAAGGATGCCTCGTATGATTCTCAAATTAAACTTTATAGACATTTTCCCGATGATATCTGTAAGCAAAAAACATCCAAGGTACGAAACATCAATACTTTCGAACAATATCCGTAAAGTATTATTCATTGTTTTTTTTTTCTCCT
>NW_010381354.1:0-408 GCF_000414095.1 Morus notabilis
CCATTAAATTCTCATTAGTGATTTTGTAAATAAGTACATTATTATATTAAAAAGAGAAAGAGAAACACTCACTTTTCTTTCCCTTTAATGCAAAATAAACATGTTCTAAATGTAATGAGAGAGAATGACGAAGATGCTATAAACAAAATTGACAACCTACGTGTGTTTAAAACAAAATAAAAAACTACAAAAATTGTAATATATAGCAGATGTTCTAAATTCAAAATAATATATAGCATAATTATTTTAGCCAGTTAGTGAATAGCAAAATCTTAATTTTTTAATTTTATCTTCATTTTTAATGGGCCTTTTCGATAGAGGTGAAAGTTAAGCCACCTGACCCAAGCTCGACAACCCAGATGAAAATTTCAATCCGGGTGTGGTGGTTTGAATGGAAATTTTAGGCGG
>NW_010381355.1:0-408 GCF_000414095.1 Morus notabilis
AAAAAAAGGTCTAAAAAACACATTTTAGAGGCCGAATTGAGATTTGTCTCAATCATATAGAAATGTTAAGTACGTCCAGATCTACAACTTTTGTGAAATAGCTTTTTTCTTAATTTGGTCTCTAACAACTCTAAATTTTAAATCAAAGTAGACTAAAAATGTTTAAACCAAGATAGAACCTTGTCAACTTATTTTTTATTTTTTATTTTTGCATCTTTAACCTCTTAAAATTAACTTGCAAAGCTTAGATCTTATTGTAAACGCCTAAAACAGTAACCTTAGACCATAAAGTACAAATTTAAAAACATAGATTTAACATTAAAACATGTAAGATCTAACCTTTTAACACACATATAAAAAATAGAAACACAAACTTTGTAACCAAACCAAACATTGTTCTTAAAGTTG
>NW_010381356.1:0-408 GCF_000414095.1 Morus notabilis
TATGTATATATGTATATATAAACTAATCTTATACTTTAAAAATTCTAAACTTTTTATATAATAAAACAATATTTTTCGCAGCGCGGGATTTTGGCTAGTTCCCTTTCTATTTCTCTCTCTTTCTCTCTAAATTCCCCCTCTTTCTATTCTCAATGAAGAGAATTCGTTTTCTTTCTTATGCAAGTCCAGATTGGTAACATGTAGTATGGGGGAAAAATCACTTGAAACGGAAAATAAAAGCAAACAAAGACGATTATCACAACATCCATTTTGAACCATGAAATTTGAATAATAAATGATGATTGAGCAGATCGTGAACCGGTATTCATTTGGTTGGTGATTTATGGCTTGAATAAATTCAAATGTTTCTTTTTTTCAACAACTTTGAATTTAAAAGCAAAACTAACA
>NW_010381357.1:0-408 GCF_000414095.1 Morus notabilis
AAAAAAAAAAAAATTACTACAGGAATAATTAATTGGAAATTAAAAATAAAATTGATTTAATGATATGTTTCAGTTTAGAACTTTATAGTTACAATTTTTCTTGCCAATTTTTTTTTAGAACGAAAAGGAAAAAATAGGTACAACTAAGTCTACAAACTCTTCAATAAATCCTTCTAAAAAAAATCCAATAAATCAATATTGAAATTTTAACGAGCTCGTCCATAAATAGCCCCTACCGGACCTGATCTTCTAAACTACAAAATAAAACTAATATTTCCGACCTCTTTTGCTGTTTATTATAAGATATAATGGCTTTCAGATTAATTGTATTTATACTTATAAAATTAATGCTTTATTTTTAATTAAAAAAATGCTTTAGTTACAATTTTATAGGCTTCGTTAACTTCA
>NW_010381358.1:0-408 GCF_000414095.1 Morus notabilis
AGAGAGAGAGATAGACTAATTATCATCATAATTACATGTTTTGCTTGTGATATTAGAAAATGGTCATCTTAATCAAGAATAAGATTCTTGCGTGGAGAAAGGGAACCACACAAAACATATGCTTCCAGGTGGTCGATTTAATTTAGACTTAATCGAATATTATTAACAAAAGGTATATGTTACTTTTAGAAGTGGACATTTTCTTACAAATTTTTAGTCGGATCGTTACTTTTTTTCTTAACTAAATATTATTGCTTTAAAGCTTATGACAGTTTATTATCAATGTAATCGTTAAAACTATTACGTAAAATAATGGAATTGGATGTGATTAAATATTAAGCGACAGAGACTTTTGATTCATAAGTTTTTGTTAAAACTTATCACAATTTATTCACGGAAGTTTTTAGT
>NW_010381359.1:0-408 GCF_000414095.1 Morus notabilis
GAGGACATGCCCGGTACAGCCCGGTATAGGCCCGAGGCAGCCCCAGAACATCCCCGGGACAGCCCTGGTACAGCCCCGGACAGCCCCGGGACAACCACGGTGCGGACTCGGTAAAGCCCGGGTCAGCCCCGTGACAGCCCCGGTACAGCCCCGGGTCAACCCCGGTACAGCCCCGGGACAGCCCCGGTACAGCTCCGGGACAGTCCAGGGTCAGCCCTGGGACAGCCCGGGTACAGCCCCGAGCCAGCCCCGGGTCGGCCCGGGTACAACCCCGGCACAGCCCCAGGACAGCCCTGGTATAGCCCCGGTACAGCCACGGAACAGCCCCGGGTCCGTCCCAGTACAGCCCCAGGACATCCCCGGGTCAGCCCCGGGATAACCCCGGGACAGCCCCGGGGCAGCCCCGGT
>NW_010381360.1:0-408 GCF_000414095.1 Morus notabilis
TCTGACCCGAACCTCTTTTTTCTCAACTCTAACCCGCAAAATTCGTGTCATTTTCGAGTCGTGTTGTCACCCATATTGCCGGCCCTTGGACTGCATGTTTACCAAACACGAGTTTAAAATGTGCTCACTGTTCGAACTAAACTGAACTGAGTTAAACTAGTGAAACAAATGAGGTGATAATTATTCGGTTAGGATCAATCTAAACCAGACCATTATGTATATGATTTAACATGTTAACTATTAAACAACTTAATAGAAACACAAGACAATCAATAAAAAATGTCACGCAATCTCCCGCTCTTTGGGGATGTCCGCAACGACGAGGAAGCAACTTAATTTTTAAAATTAACACACCATATTCTCAAGAATTTGAATAAAATTGTACAATATTTTTGACTCAAATTCACA
>NW_010381361.1:0-408 GCF_000414095.1 Morus notabilis
ACTGTAACAAAACTCGAATTCTAAACTCAAATCAGTGAAATGAACGAGATCTCAAAGTTTCCCAACAAAGCACACAGAATCAATTTTCTTTAATTAGGTTACACCTTCTAGAGGAAAGGTTCATCGCCTTGTCAATGTTCCCAAATTGCATCACCATAGGGATAGGATAATATTAGTATAATTTAAAATAACTCATGCCTTACTTGTCTGAATTCATTAGTTAATAATTATATAGTTCATATATTAAAGTTGTGAAGAAAAAGCATCTTTTTAAATGCATAAGCCTTCCTTTAAACTTCACACATATGTAACAGAATAAGGAAAGTTCGAATATTAGGTCGAAAGGGCAAGTCAAATTGTTAAAATTGACTATATCACTCTCAATAATTCATCATATTTAACACTATT
>NW_010381362.1:0-408 GCF_000414095.1 Morus notabilis
ATGGCGGCAAAGGTGGTTATGGTGGCAAAGGAGGATATGGTGGTGGTTATGGAGGCGACGAACCTCAAAACTAAATAAGAAAGTGCATGCATAAATATATGCCCTCTTCTACGTCTTCAAATATAAATAATGTAGCTATAAATATATGCCTTTGGCTATTAAAACAAAAGTTGTACTGGGCTTGGATTACCAACACTTTTAGTAATGTTTTCAAGAAGTCGAAGCAGCTTAAAGGAATCTTAGTGTATCCAGTTAAAAAATTTGACTGAAGGGTTTAATGAAGTTGATTACCAGGATGAGTTAATGAAGTATTAATCTTGAGGAAAAATTGGCTGTTCAAGAGAATTTTTTGAGTGAAAAAGCTCGTGTTAAATGGGCTAGTAGATTGCGACAGGCATACAGCCTTTT
>NW_010381363.1:0-408 GCF_000414095.1 Morus notabilis
TAACTCGACGTTTTTAAAAACATCTTCTTAGTACCCTTAAACTGATTTTAAGACATATAATGTCCAAACTACCATTCTCTTTAATTAAATAGAAACCAATGTTTTTTTAAAAAATCTGAAAATATTTTAAAAACACTAAAGTTTTTAAAAGAAAATAAAAATAATAAAAAGTTCATGATTTTTCTTAGATTTATTAGTTTTTGGTTAATTAAATAGAAGGGTACAAGGTCATTTTACATCTAAAAAATCAGCTTCAGTATACCAAGAAGATGTTTTTAAAACCATTAAGGTATCATTTTAATATTATAAAAAACACAGGGTACCAAGAGCATGTTTCGATATAACACAAGATACCAAAATAATTTTATCCCAATTCTTTAATTTCTAAATTTGAGTTCTTTTTTTTTT
>NW_010381364.1:0-408 GCF_000414095.1 Morus notabilis
CAAACTTGACAACATCTCTTTTCATCTTTGGCCACCAATAATAAACTTTTAAGTCCTTATACATTTTACTTGTACCAGGGTGAATCGAATAAGGAGTATTATGAGCTTCCTCCATTATTTCCTTCTTAAGACTATCATCATTTGGAACACAAAGCTTAGTTCCAAGTCTAATTACTCCATCACTAGTGATCTTAAACCTCTTACTTTCTCCTGATACAAATAATGTATCCATATCTTCAATGCAAACACCACAGCAACTGACTCCAAATTATGAGTTGGGTAGTTCTTCTCATAATCTTTTAACTAACGTGAAGCATAAGCTATAACTTTTCCTTCCTGCATTGGTGGGATGTACTTTTTGACACCTATGAACTGAGTCAGGAAGGTATTCTTCAAGTCATCCCAGCT
>NW_010381365.1:0-408 GCF_000414095.1 Morus notabilis
ACTGAAGTTGTCAGAATGTCACGTTTTATCATGGACATTGTTGGAAAATGATCGGTCTTGCTCCTC
The DNA here is from genome assembly GCF_000414095.1 of Morus notabilis. Lineage (NCBI taxonomy): Eukaryota > Viridiplantae > Streptophyta > Magnoliopsida > Rosales > Moraceae > Morus > Morus notabilis. The sequence goes on from NW_010381365.1 coordinate 67, forward strand.
TACCACTGTAAGATATCCAGTTTGTCGTCATCGCTTACAAAATTTGATTCAAAATATTTAACTAGTTCTGAAGACGCTTGTGGTGATGACGATCCTAACACTTTCTTCTTCTTCTTCAAGAAGCTCCACAATGAACCTTTAGGCCCTGAACTGCTTCTTGACGTCGAAGGTCCATGTTCTTTTTATCATGTTCCGTATTTTGTTTCATACAAAGCAAATAAATTCTCTAACATTTGTCTAGCTTTGGCAATAGTTAGTCTCATATCAATATCTAAATTTTCTGCTATAGCAGTCATCAAAGATTCGGTCTCATCTAATCCGCATCTAGGATCTAAAATGGTT
>NW_010381366.1:0-408 GCF_000414095.1 Morus notabilis
TTTTTTTTTTTTTTTTTGAAGGAGAGAAAGATATATATATATATCAGTATCACATTTGAAAAAGAAAGAAAATAAAAGAATGTATAAAAATTAAAAATTTAAAAAAAAAACGCTGCAGGAAAAAGAGGTTCAATGGACAATGAACAGTGCTTCTCAGAGCCGAATGCACTAGTTCTACTCCTGTTTGTAATTGTAGAAGTTGCTTGTTTCTTTGATGATAATGACGGAATTATCTTGGCCCATCTTGGGCTACTTTATTCCCTGATTGTGGTATATACTTGCAAATTGCAATCAATAGCGATAGAGGAATTAGTTTCTGCTTTATCCACTGATAACCAAAATTCTTAGGCTTCTTTTTGGAGAATTTGTTTGGGATATAAAAAAAATTATATATATATATATATATAT
>NW_010381367.1:0-408 GCF_000414095.1 Morus notabilis
TATATATATATATATATATTTAACCCCTCCCAGGCGACGCTAGAAGCAGTACAGAGTAAATAGCAAACTCTGGTAACCCTAGTTGTGTTGTTCAAGAGGAGTTATGCTTTCTTTCGTTCTTGTTGTCTCAATGTAAGAATTGTAAAGTACCGGATTGTAAACCTCAAATATATCTAGACTGTGGTTGATGTCTATAAATATTTCTTTACATGTTCATGTATGTACAATAATAAATATCCTGTGGGGGAGACCCTGAATGATCCCAGAGGCTAGGTTTTAAACCTGTTTTATTAACAAGTGTGAAAGACCTCATCATTTTCTTGTAATCTAATTTCACTAAAAATGTGGGGTTTGTTTAGAAATTTCTTTAATATTTTACTTTTGGTATTGATTATTATATTTCCAAAT
>NW_010381368.1:0-408 GCF_000414095.1 Morus notabilis
ATATATATATATAAAAGGGCGATCTGCTGCATTGATGAAGCAAGATAAATATTAACGTTCTAAAAATAATTTGCTTTATGTATTTTAGAATATTCTACTATTTTTCTGTTATGCTAACTATAACTATACTAGCTAGGTTTAGGATACGTGAACTAGATCTAAACTTGTCGGTTGTACCTCCACCGTTATGCAATGAAAATATGAGATTATTCTTCTTCAACTTCTTTATGTAATAATAAAATTATTTTTAACCCTTTTAGAATGACAAGTCTATATTTACTTGTAAAGATAAAGATTGACGATGGCAGTTGATATTCAATGCATATGCTAACAGACAACAATACTATTTTCAATCGATTAGCCAAGATTACTTGGATAGAAAAAAAGAAAAAAAAAAAAAAAAAAAAA
>NW_010381369.1:0-408 GCF_000414095.1 Morus notabilis
TGAATAGTAATTACTAATTAATGCCCTTGTGGCCTTGTCCTGTTTTGGAGGTTGACTTAGGGATTTTCTTCTTTTCTGTTTTATGTATATTAAAAGTAAAATTATACGGTGAAACCCCACAAATACTTTCACAAGTGGAAGCTATACTTTTGATTGTTAAATTTGTATAAGTCTGCATTAAAAATTTACAGTTTGTCGCACAGAATTACTCTCTATATAAATCGGCTACGATGTTAAAAAGAAGGGAAAAAAATAGTTGCCAAGATCTCATAGATTTAGCTTTTAGATATGATAAGTTTCATGAAGACTTTTTTTTAATTATTATTATTTTTTTTAAAAGTGCTTTTGATATAAAGGAGCCAAGTGTGCAGAATTAGGGTCTTTCTAGTGGTCAGGAATATAGAGATG
>NW_010381370.1:0-408 GCF_000414095.1 Morus notabilis
AGGAAAAAATTTGACACAAAACATTAAAGTATAAGAAAACACAATCCATCTGTAACAGCAAAAGTAACTTGAGAAGTAGGACATGAATAAGGAATTACTTCTCTATAATATTTCACTCTAGCTATATAGGCAGAAAGTCATGAAATAATTGGCTTAAGATATTTATTATTTCTAAAACAAAAATATCATAACAAATTATTCTGTATATAATCTAAAAGCAATATCAAACTTAGCCATACTCCTGCACAGACATAAATTGTCAAACTTGACTTTGCTTCAATGTCAAATTTCTTTAATAAAGTAAATCATTCAAAGGACTTCGCATACTGGTACTATGATATGCAACAATATTGGGACCATGGGACAGATTTACATTAGTCCAAGAGAGGCTTATATATATATATATAT
>NW_010381371.1:0-408 GCF_000414095.1 Morus notabilis
AGGAGAGGGTTTAGTCGCCCAGCAGTACCTCACACCCGGGATTTCCATAACCGAATCAGCTCGTGCCACACTTCTAAATTATCTAACTTCCTCCAGAAAGCCACGTGCCACTATGCGCTTCCGCGGGACCCAGTTGGGGGTCAAACCAGCACCTGTAGTCGCTTTCTTCTCCTCCCGTGGGCCCAATCTCCTCTCTCTGGATGTGCTGAAACCGGACGTGATCGCGCCAGGTGTCGACATCCTAGCGGCCTGGCCAGACGAGATCCCGCTGAGTTATGTAACAACTGATACGCGGCGCTCCGAGTTTAACATTATCTCCGGCACGTCGATGTCCTGCCCCCACTTGTCCGGGGTGGCGGCGCTGCTGAAAGGGGCCCACCCCGAGTGGACCCCGGCTGTGATCAAGTC
>NW_010381372.1:0-408 GCF_000414095.1 Morus notabilis
GGAATTATATGATTCTCAATTACTGCTGGTGACAAATTCTCTTCCAACTCCTGCTACTTCATTGCTTTTATATCCATTGTTGTGGAGTATATAGGAAGTAAAGGAAAGTTTATGCCTCACTTATTTCACTGATTTGTTTCCAAACCATTGTTTTCAGGCTTTTTTATGCCTCTAGTGCCTGCATATATCCTGAATTTAAACAGTTGGATACGAATGTGAGCTTGAAGGAGTCTGATGCTTGGCCTGCAGAGGTTTCTACTTAAAAATTTAGTAGTTTCACGGATACTTTCAATATTGTTTTCGAATTCTCGAACGTTATAAATCTTTGTATTGATTGCTTGTGGAGTAGCCTCAAGATGCTTATGGCTTAGAGAAGCTCATGAGTGAAGAAATATGCAAGCACTATAA
>NW_010381373.1:0-409 GCF_000414095.1 Morus notabilis
AAAATATTTTTAATTTCAGATAGAAATTATTTTTAAAAATATGTTTAGTAATTTTATCAAAATATTATTTTCAGTATAAAAAAATTCATTAATGTCTCTCTCTTTTTATGCTCGAGAGATGAGAAAATGGAAACAAAAAATAAAAAATGACTAAAAGTTATTTTTCATTTATCTAATTTTATACTAAACCAAAAAATCGTTTTCATTTTCATTTTTTGTCTTTAATTGTGTTAAACGTCGTTTCTCTCTCGTTTTCATTTTTTCTTTCTCAAAACACGTGAAAAATAAAAACAAAACTAATTCCAAACATGACCTATGTTTCTTATCGTCTGTCAAATACGATTTGAACTAATGTGAGTTTAGACTTTCTAAATGTTAGTTGACGAAAGTATAGATCAGGTTTCTTTTC
>NW_010381374.1:0-409 GCF_000414095.1 Morus notabilis
TTGCGATTATACGCAAAAGTGGTTCAATTAGAAGAAATTATAATGGTAGTGAAAGATAATCTCATAAGAGAAGATCAGCAAAGTACTTGTATGTACAGAGCAAACATTAGTTGCTAAAACCTCTCATATATATAATATACACACATACTAGTATTGAAGAGGCACTTTCGTGGTTTATGTTTTTAACTTTTAAATGATAGGAGAATGTGTCAATAGTTGAATGCAAAAGAAAAACTTAAAAAGTAAAAAGGATTTGATTTTTGACAAGATTTAATGATAAAAACTAAAATAAGAAGAGTTTACTCAAGGTAGCAACACAACTATTGAACAGCGGGATCACGTACACCAACGCTTAATCTAAATTAAATTTAACTACAAGAAGTTATAAATTATAAGATGTTAAATCTTT
>NW_010381375.1:0-409 GCF_000414095.1 Morus notabilis
AATTATTTTTATTTTTATTTTTTATCTTTAATTGTGTCAAATACCGTTTCTCTCTTATTTTTATTTTGTTCTAAAAAACGTAAAAAATAAAAATAAAAACAACTTTAAACACAGCCAAAAGTTTTAGGAAAACAACCCCTTAATTAACCCATCTTACCCACCCCACTTTTTTCTTGTGGATATCAATGGAACCTCACCTACCACACCGAAAGACTACTCTCTGTTGTCCTTTTCCTTTTTCACCTACTTGGCCCCTTCTCTAGAGTGCTCGCAATTTATTTCAATTTCATTTTCAGAAAATGTTTCGTTTAATAGACGATTATGAGGGCACAGGACCTAAGACTGCTTGGTTCAGTGGTATAGAATAGTTCAGAAGGAAATTAAACTATTATGAGGGCACATGACCGAA
>NW_010381376.1:0-409 GCF_000414095.1 Morus notabilis
CTCTCTCTCTCTCGTCTCCATTTCCCTGTTCTCAATAAGCTACTTTTGTTTTTGTTCTTCTTAGCTCCAACACACTCGTTTTTCTCAAAGCCATTAATCCATTTGATAGTTGACAAGAGCCATTTTTTATGCCTACACCACTAGAACATGATTACATAGGTTTAACAGAGCCTTCTTCTTCTTCTTCCTCTTGTTTAGTAATGGAAAGAAGCTCTGAAAATAAGAATATTTCATCATCTTCTTCTTCTTCTATTTCTTCCTCTACTCTAACGGAGGATGAGAAGATTAAGGAGACCGAGCTAAGACTTGGCTTGCCTGGGTCCCACTCTCTGGAGAGAAAACCAGGAGGACTCTCTCTTTTTGGCAAGGATTTGGAGGAAAAGCATAACAACAACAACAACAACAACAA
>NW_010381377.1:0-409 GCF_000414095.1 Morus notabilis
AAAAAAAAAAAAAATGTGACTTTTGCTTCGTAAGCTTCTCATCACAGGCATGTGATAACAATGTTAAAGCCGACCTGACATGTATGCCCAAACACAAAAATCACATCAGCTGATGCAAAAAGTAGGCAGAAGTCGAAACACTCGACACCATTATTGTTAGACCGGATTACTTATTTTAGCTGCAAAGTGTTTGTTGTTTTTTGTGATGACAAATCCGTTACTGTTCCAATACTGCCTAATCCCATCAGAAAGCTTACGACTTCTATCGTCCTCATAAGCTTTTTCATTTTTATTTCCGGGTGATTTGGCCTACCAGATATGTTATCATTTTCAAATACTGATTTAAGCACCAAAAGAAAAAAATTAAAATATCAAAATGCATTGATGTGTTTCGTTTCTCTCTCTCTCT
>NW_010381378.1:0-409 GCF_000414095.1 Morus notabilis
TCCCTTAATGCAGTCCACACAAGTTTCAAAATCAGTAAAATCAAGAGTATTGAGTACTCCATCATTCACCAATCTCTTAATCCTTTCGATGGAGATATGCCCTAGTCTCTGGTGCCATAACATAGAGGAATCATCATTTATAACACATCGTTTAGTGCCAATATGAACATGCATAGCATTATAAGTGATGTCATTTTGCAAGTTAATAGAGAAAAGACCGTCAGATAATGTATCATTTCCAACAAGATTAGATTTATAAAACAAACTAAAAGATGTCTCATAAAAATTAAAGGAATAACCCAAAGGTACAAGTCTTGAAATTGAAATCAAATTCCTAGAGAAACTTGGAATATAAAATGCCTTTTCTAAATTCAAAATAAAACCACTACTTAAAACTAAACTGCATGTT
>NW_010381379.1:0-409 GCF_000414095.1 Morus notabilis
TAAGAACCAAAAGGACCCTAAAAGCTTTTTATAGTGTATAATTTTAAATGTTAAATACGATTAAAACCACGTTAAAATAAAAGGTTGGTAAGCTTAAATAATATTTAGAATGAATTTAATGGTTTAAATCAATGCCTATAAAATAAAATTTATTCTTTCATATCATATGCGAGAGAAATTTTTTAACAATTAATACTATGCCAGCAGTGAATATTTTATTAGGTATGAATCATGAACACTGCCTTGGACCCTACTTCCAGTTAATCATGGCTGTAATGGGCTGATCACCAGACCCATATCCCGACTCTCTTTAAGTGGCCCAGCTTTTGTTTGACCAAAATCTGGCTTGTATCTCTGCCCACAGAAATTATCATGTTTTCCGTGAATTAAACAAGGCAAGAAAAAAAAA
>NW_010381380.1:0-409 GCF_000414095.1 Morus notabilis
TAGTCAAAATAAACAATGGAATGTCATTGTAAATAATGTGCCATTGCCAATAAGATGCCAAAACTATCACAGCCGAGATCGGCCACAGTTTTACTATTGAACAGTTTTTTTGTCATTTCATTTTAATTGGCCGAGAAAACGATTACTTGTGCAGATCAGCTTTTACTTACGGTACACAAAAGGTAATCAATATGTTCTAATGATTGGGTCCACAAGAAAATTGAATGAAGAAACGTCACACAAAATAGGACATTTTCTAGTGAGGAAAGATGAATCCGCAAGAAATAGAAATATTAATAAGATTCGTGGATGCCAGCTCTCTCTTATGTAGGTGGAACTCCGTATAGAAAGCTTTCACATACAACAACATTCTTTATTAAAAAAAAAAAAAAAAAAAGAGTTGAACATG
>NW_010381381.1:0-409 GCF_000414095.1 Morus notabilis
AAAATGTGTTAGGAAAGAGTCGAATAGAAAAAATAAATAAAAATATGCCCTAAAAAGAGTTTGAAGGAGCATCGAAAAGCAAATTATAATGGAGTATCTACAGAGCATCATTCTATTAATTTGAGCTGAAAAAACGTCAGCTTTCATTACTTAGTCCCACCTGAGATTTTCGACAATGGGAAGCGCATATGGGGCAGAGAATTCTCAGATAAATTTCACCCAAGTTTCGTGCAAATAAAGTGGGTGGAAGAATCAGAGAAAACGACACCAATGGCTACAAAGAGATATGAGTGTGTTCCATTACTTTAGAGAAGGTGGAATGGGACAATGGAAGTTGGAACCATTTGAGTGGCAAAAGGTGTTGTTGGGGTGGCCCATAAGTCACAATCTCTTAGAGCTCATTTAGTTC
>NW_010381382.1:0-409 GCF_000414095.1 Morus notabilis
GGCGGAATGTAGGTAAAAAGTAAGAAGTGGAGACTAGATGAAGTGTGCTATCTCAACAAACATGACCCTCTCCATACAATTCTTCTATTATCTGGAAGTGCAAGCTACAATCCGAAATGCAAAGGCAGTAGCTGCCTAAAAGAGATGGGACGCGGGTCTAATGCAACATGAAGAGATGGGACGTGGAGTTGAAGATAGAAGTTGCCGATTTAATTCAAATTTGTATTTTAATTTATTTTAGTTGTTTCCCAATATCTTCTAGCCTATCTTTTAGTCTTATTTCAGAATTATTATAAAGTTCAAAATTGGGATATTTAGGATTAGTTTCAATTTCCTTTTATTTTTTTCAAATTAATTTCCCTTTCCAATTAGTTTCTTTTTCTATTTTTGAATTGTAATATTCTATAAA
>NW_010381383.1:0-409 GCF_000414095.1 Morus notabilis
GATCATTATCTCTAGTTTTCCGAGGATAATTCCCTTATCCTTAATTCTCGGGATTTGACAGTTGTATATTTGAATGTTCAAATCAGAGGAATTATCTCTACAGGTCAATATCTGATCTTCTTATTTGAATTTGGAAATTTGATGATGCATATTCGGTCTTGATTTGGCGGGATGTGATCTTAATTTGATCTCCCATTTATCCCATTGAATTTTTCAAAATTTAGCGTTGCATGATATTGAAGGAAAGGGATTTTATCATAATGGGCGTAAGGCTTTCGGTACCCTAATACTGCCATACACATAGCAGCTTGATATTCTCGAATTCCATCCATAATCAGCGTCCTCAAGTCTTATCCCAATTCTCAAGCCTGGTTGAGGTATTGCAGATGCAGATGTTTGTCCTATTTCA
>NW_010381384.1:0-409 GCF_000414095.1 Morus notabilis
TACCAGTGCCGGAATGAAGACGAATAGGGAATAGCCATAAAGACAGAAGAGTTGAACAAGACCCGATGGTGCTGAGAAGTATTTAAGGATTACATACAATACGAGAGGAACAACAGTGACATAGCCATAAAACAAGCCAGCAGACCAAGTTACAAGATTAATGTCATAGTTCCATTCTTTCTTCTTCAGCTTGTGCGCTACATACGTCACAAATGTGCCAATAGAAGCAGCTACAAAAATAAGAGTAGTGCATATCCAGAAAGGACCATACCTGCCCACAAATAATTTTATCATATAGTAAGCTCAGCCTTCAGCATAAAAAGAAGAAGCATAAGAAAAACATACAGAAACAACTTACAAATCTGGGTTGCCATCTGTCTTTTCATTAAAGGCTCCATTGAAGGGAAAG
>NW_010381385.1:0-409 GCF_000414095.1 Morus notabilis
CGTGAGCTAATGAGATAAAAAGTTCGGTGGAAAGTCACCCTTGTCTTATTCACTTTGTAAATTTAAATTTTTAATTTAAATTAAGATATAATTTTATATAAATTTTAAATTAAACGTGATTTTTTATGAAAATTTTTAATTATAGTTTTTATTATAATTAAAAATTTAAATTGTTAAAATGAACAAGATTTTAATTAAAAAGAAGAGTAGGCAAGATAAAATATTCACTCACCAAATAAAATTCACCCCTCTAACTCGATTCTTGAGACTTTACCTTGTTCGGGTCATAGGTCACAACAAAGAAGAGAAAAATATTACTAATGGAGACTCATTTACAATACAAAAAAGGGTTTTGTTTACCGAATAGCGATCGATCGAAATACTAGTGGAGAACGCTACTGATCATAAT
>NW_010381386.1:0-409 GCF_000414095.1 Morus notabilis
ATAACATTTTTAAGAATAAAAAAAATACTGTTAATTAATTTAAACTTGAATTGAAAGGGACACTTAAACTCAAATTTTAATCTCAAACTCGAGTTTAAACTTAAAAAAACATGAACTTAAATAAAGTTAGAACTCAAATTGCATTTTTTTGAATTTTTTAGGCAGCCGAAAACATCTATAAACTTGAATTTTAATTTTAAACTCGAGTTGAAACTTAAAAAAATATCGAACTTAAATAAAATTATACGAATTACTTTTTTCAAGTTTTTGAAAAAAAAAAAGAAAAAAAAAAAAGAAAGACCGTGGAACTGCCCGAAGTGATTCGAGCATTTTGGGCTGTACTTAGTGCTCGTGAGGGGACAATACCTCAAAATTACTTTTGAAAAAGATGAAGCAAACGTCACAAAGA
>NW_010381387.1:0-409 GCF_000414095.1 Morus notabilis
AAGCAATATGTGATATTAGACTAGGTGAATAATAAAAATATTACACCAAACAACAATTACGTATTAAGCCTAGAGAAAAAAGAAAAATCCTACAACCAAGATCGTCTCATGCAATATATAGCATAAAGTCAAAGCGAACAAAAATCAAATTAATTCTCTCCGTGGTGGTATTTTCCGCACCTACAGAGGTTTTTGCAAAGTTTGTTTTGCTAAACGAATATAGGCCTTCTTTTTACCTTTCAAGCTAAGTCAACGGAATTATAACAGCTATTGAATATGCGAGTAATTATAATTGAGATTATCTCTGGTTCGAGTGCAACTCTACTTATGTTGTGGATTTGCTCAACTCTAAAAAAGGTGGATTCCTTGGAGGTTTATTTCAAGATGGGATCGTGCGATTAATATTTAA
>NW_010381388.1:0-409 GCF_000414095.1 Morus notabilis
GTTAGTGACTAAACGGCTGCAGCCAGCTAAGGCACAGGGGCTGCAAACCTCGAGCTCAGTATATATATGTGTATGTATGTATATGTGGATATTAAGAATTTACTATTTTGCCCCCTAAAATCTTTTGTAGTTTCATATTTTATGCAGAATGTTTCACAAAATTTCATTTACATCTTTAATTTGATCTAAAATTTATTATTTTACAGAGAATGTTCAAAATTTTAATTCATCCACACTCTTCATTTGACTTCTGTCTTCTAATTATGCATACCCCATTATTTCATATATTTCTGTTTGCTTGAAGAATCGGAACAAACAAAAATTAAGACAAAATGCTATCTAAGCTCATACATTTACAGGGTGTGTGTGTGTGTATTAATAGAAAAAAGAAAGAATTATGAGATTTTCA
>NW_010381389.1:0-409 GCF_000414095.1 Morus notabilis
TTTTTTTATCAGTTGCAAAGAAATCTCTACACTATTTACCTTTCTGTGCCACAAAATTTTATGTCCCCAATTTCCATAGTGGAATAAAATTATTTAAGTTTTCCTACATATCTTCTATTAGCTTCCTTTCTTATTTACTTATTTTGATGCAAACTTTCTTCTATTTACTTGTGTAGAAGAAGAAACTTAGAAACATAATACCACAATTCACACTTATAAGCCAGGTTTTAAATGATTTGTGTACGTACGTAATATACATCTTAAAAAGAATGTAATCCCTAGCATAGGATTTTCTAACTTGGATTTATAATTCAAAGTTGCGATAGAAAGACATTTAAATTTTGGATGGAAAACATTTGCATAGTATTTTAAATCTTAAAAATGCCTTTCATTCTGTCAAAAAAAAAAA
>NW_010381390.1:0-409 GCF_000414095.1 Morus notabilis
TTAGGCCATAAACAATCAAAAAAGCGGTTGAATGATATTGGCAACAATTAGAGCCTGCGAAAGTGAACTCAGTAGATAATGCTTACAAGCAGATTATAAAGTGGCATCAACCTCAAGACTCAATTAAATAATTAGGCCATATACAATCAAAATTGACGCCTTGAAATCGCTCCAATATCCACCATCCCACGAGTTAAAGCAAAGAAAAAACAAAGGTCATATGAAGGAGATATTAATACACGTTAAAAAGGAAAATCCACCAGAATTTTCCAACACTATATTACCACTCAGAAAAAGGGCAACGCAAAGTATAAAATTTTCTTTAAAGAGACAAACAACTTCTCTGCATGAAATGGTGTAAATTTGAAGCCAAAAGCAAAACTTTTAAAGTTAGAAAATCCATTTTTTA
>NW_010381391.1:0-410 GCF_000414095.1 Morus notabilis
AAAAAAAAAAGAGTATCGATTGTTCCTTGCAATATGACCTGTTTTCTTCCTTGGATTATGAGTGAAATCCATCTGGCAAGAAGTGTTGATTATTTTCTTAAAAAGAGTTGAGTGTTCAACAATATTATTGCATATAAAACTGTTAAATATAATGAATAAGTCGCTGGCAAAAGAGAGTTCAGCATGCCTAAGACCTCTTGATTTAGTGGTACTCATATATGGATAGGATGAGATTTAGGTGGAGTTTGCTGGTTTAATCCCGTGTTGTATTAAAAAAAAGAAAATACAGTATTTATTTATAATAATCTAATAATCTAATAATCTAACAATACATAAAAAAGTCAAAACTCTTCCTACAATACTTCTCTAGAAGTGCCACGTGGCAAGTCCTCCTTATCTCTCTTTTTTTT
>NW_010381392.1:0-409 GCF_000414095.1 Morus notabilis
TCTTTATTGCGTCAAACGCCGTTTTAAAAACGTTTTAATTTTTTCTTTCTCGAAAAACGTGAAAAATAAAAATGAGATCAATTCTAAACATGACCCTAGCTTTTCTTTTATAATTAACAAAACAGTAAAAACTAATTATAAATTGACCGTAACAAATCAAAGTTTAAATTATATGCTTTAAGTAATAAAGCAAAATACAAGCATAAGTATATACCATTCTTTAAAAAGAAATAACAAATTAATAGGACAAGACTACACAAGTACTAATTATTATATCTTTGATTAATTCTACCAATTTATTATTATTATTATTATTTAAGTGATAATTAGGGAATTTCAACTTTAAACCTCATTATTGAAAGGAGTATGGATTTATTAAGTTATGCATGTAGCGACCTTAAAAAAAAAA
>NW_010381393.1:0-410 GCF_000414095.1 Morus notabilis
TAACTTTGACTGACTTGCACAATTTCTTAATTGAATAGGACATATAGTATTCATAACAGTTAGAACATTAGTTCTCTTTTATTTTTCTTCTGATTGGTGGAGAATCTTGAATACAGTTTTATTTGTTAGATAAATTAGAATTTGTCTCATAATAATGTAATGGCTAAAAATTTAACAATTTAAAATTGTGTCATACTCATTAGAGTTTTTTACATCTCATAAAAAAAGCCTTTATTGTAAGGAGATTCTCTTGTACGCCTAACGTACTGATAGGCCAGATTTTTCTAATCGTTAGATATGCGTATTTTTTGACTTTGATGTGATTTTATGTAGATTTGATGGACAGAAAACTTGAGCTATCGATATGTTGGTGTATAGAGAAAGTCCCTTTATTTTAAGGTTTTTTTTTT
>NW_010381394.1:0-410 GCF_000414095.1 Morus notabilis
AAAAAAAAAAAAGTGTGGGAATTATATATGGGATTAGTATAGTTCTATTAAGATACGCAGTGGGTATTTTTCCCTGTCTTGGGTAGGAAAGCTGGAAAAAAACAGAAAAAAGAAAAAGAAAAGGATAGGCTTCATGATATATCCTAATTGGCTAATTTGAATCCTATGTTGGCGCTATAATTGTGATTTGTGAGATAACAAATCTCGACTCCTAACAAAAAAATCTTGATAATTCATTCAACACAAAAGTAAACGACAAACCTTGAATAATAACGACACAAAAAAAGAAATTGTGCTGTATCCATCGCCATGAAAGCAGTAAGCACAATGTAATTTCCACTTTTGCTATGCTAATCCTCAAATTAAACTAAATTCAGAGGTTGCTTAATACCTGCGCATGCTTTTTTTTT
>NW_010381395.1:0-410 GCF_000414095.1 Morus notabilis
GTGGACACACGATTATTTAAAGATTAATTGTGCTATAAGTATTTAATTATATTGATGGATTTTTTTACTTATATGATGTCTCTTGTTTTAAATAATTCTGATGCTTAGTGGAATTATATGGTGACAGGCCTTAGTGGGAGAGAGTTTAAATTGACATTCCAAGATAAATTAAGGATAGCCGTAGGGATTGCTCAAGGTCTTCGATACATGCATGAAGAATGTCCCCGAGGCCCCATTGTCCATGGTAAACTATTACTCAGCAATGTCTTTATAGGAGCTGACCTACAGCCACAGGTGAAAATCCCAAATCAATTATATTTACAAGCCAATTATATATCTTAATTGCTTTGATTATATATTATAAGACTCTAAACACTTGCCTTGCATTATATATATATATATATATATAT
>NW_010381396.1:0-410 GCF_000414095.1 Morus notabilis
TGCTACAGTTAAAAATTTTAAAAAAATATCACATTTTAACTCAAATTAAAAACTTAAATCTACGAAATGAAGAGGTATAAAACGTCAATGACATATTGGAACCACATTTATGGTTATGGATCTACTATATGTGATTAGCCACTCTCCTTCATAAAAATTAACATTTTATAGAATCCAACCGGGGCAAAATTGACCGCAAATACAAACATCATACATTTTTATGCTTTTTTATTTTTCTCATCTAGATCAAGTGTAAAGTCTGGGTTCAAACCCAGACCCGCCTAAAGAACAAAGACCGACTAGTCCTCCTTTGACGATGACGGTGCGAACCCCACCCCCGTAGCGACACAATCTCTCCTGTGCGTAGACGACGGCGACCTACTCTGCCACCGTTTGGGATTTTTTTTTTT
>NW_010381397.1:0-410 GCF_000414095.1 Morus notabilis
GATATTTAGAAGTTTAGGAAGCAAAGTGAGATATTATAAGTAATCTTCGGGGTCAAAATTACTCCTTCAGTAATTATACCAAATTACCCTCAATTAATCTATCACATGCACCTCATATGATCATTCAGTCCATTTTTTGACAGTTTTGTCACTAAGAGACTTAAAGTGCAATATTTGTAAAGCTTAGGAGCTATTACTCATTAGTGTGTGACATTTAAAAATTTAAGGAGTAAAATGAGACAACGAGTATTTCTCATTATTTTTGCTTTTCTATTGGCTAGATTAGAAAAGGAATAATATAATTTGTGTGACAACGAATTGATTTTTCAAAATCCAATAATTACGATTAACTTACCTAAACAAATAATTACAACAAACTCATTTTAACTAATAATTTGTTTTTTTTTTTT
>NW_010381398.1:0-410 GCF_000414095.1 Morus notabilis
TAGCACCCATAATAAAAAGTGTAATATAATATGTTATAACAATGCAGGGGGTGGAAGTGGGCATGAGCCTGCACAGGCCGGTTTTGTGGGGGAAGGGATGCTAACAGCAGCTATTTGTGGGGACGTTTTTGCTGCGCCTACAGTTGATTCAATTTTAGCTGTATGGCCTCTTCCAATTTTTTTAATGTAACTAGAGAGGATATTCACCTATCAGTTATATAAAAATCAGAGGATAATCTAATGTTGTTGAACCTTAGGGCATTCGAGCTGTTACTGGTCCAAAGGGATGTCTTCTGATTGTCACGGTAATTCTCTATAATTAGATTTTAGTATCATTTTGCTTTATTGTTAGGCTGTGAATGACATCGTTAACTTGTAAATGCATGCTTCAACTTACAATACAAAAGGGG
>NW_010381399.1:0-410 GCF_000414095.1 Morus notabilis
TCTTCTTGTGTATGATTGTAAGAATCATTCTTGGCTTTCTTTTTTTCCTAATATCTAATACATTGATTGAACATAAAATTCTTGTACAAAACTTTAGCAAGTTTTGACCAATACGTGCTCCAGATGTTTTGGACATAGATTCACTATGGTAAAGTCAGTCAGATTAGCGACGGATTAGATGCTGGAGCATGGAGTATTTCCATTAAATAGGATTTTGTGGGATGACGTAAATTCTGATTGTATTAGTTGTTCTAATCATAAAATTATAGCCAGTTTAAATATGTTATAGCGAGGTAGAATTTCAACCATACTTGTTTAACTTGTTTTTATACCATGAGTGTACGTAGTTTCTAGGATTTCCCTGCGACAGGGTGAGATAACTCTCAGTTCCTATTGTAATCGCACATGTT
>NW_010381400.1:0-410 GCF_000414095.1 Morus notabilis
CTCTTTTGGGATAGTTTCCTAAAAAAATAGAGATTACAATCAATTATGACGATTTCATTGCTAAATTTCTTATATTTAAATTACGAAATAGCAAATCCCGAAACAAATCTCGCATATCTCTCGACTTGCATAGACTCGACTTCATAAGCGCATCCAGAATCATCTTCGCCTACAATAGTTAGTGTAGTTGACCTCATGTTATTCTTTGCATCTCCTCAGAGTGGTCGACATCCTATGTATCCTAAGAGAGTTGTCATTTGACGTGCCGATTAAGACTGAATTGTCCTCGATCATTTAATGCACTCATCTATAATCGAAAGGCCTCATATTTAGGGTTCATAATTTTACCCTACAACAAGTATTATTATCAAAAGCTAGCTTTGTTGGATCCATGGGAGAGGAAAAAAAAA
>NW_010381401.1:0-411 GCF_000414095.1 Morus notabilis
GTTATAATTTATTGATTACTTAATAATTTATTTATTTTACAGTGAAAATAATAAAACGGGTAAGTGAGACATCACGAGTATTTTAAATTCATGGTGGAGAAACTCGCACCGTACTCCACCAATTTATGTCAGTTAATGAGACGAGAATGATGAGTGTTTTTTTTTACAAGACGGGTTAGTGAGAAGACCACTCGACCCTAAATTTGTCATGTTGCCATTCCTACCTTTTTTCTGGCTTAGTTTGGTAATGAATGAATGACGTAGAAAGAAACGAAAAAATAAAATACTAAACTCAACTAATCTATTCTACAAATGAAAGAAATAATCCCTCCAAACTTAAATAATGGGTTAAAGTATGTGAAATAAATAAGTTTTTACGAGAGCGCCTCAATGAATTTGTCAAAAAAAAAA
>NW_010381402.1:0-411 GCF_000414095.1 Morus notabilis
ACTGTCGAGAGAGAGAGTTGCTCCTTACCTTGTCGCTATTTTGAGAGAGTGTTGCTCCGAATCTGAAAACTCACTGTCGAGAGAAGAAAAAAACAGACAAGAAATTGGCAGAGAGGACGGAACAGAGGCGGAGAATCAACCAACAAGATGAGGGAGATGTGGAAATTTGAAGGCAGAGAGGGAAATTTGAGGACAAAGAGGGAAATTTGAGGGCAGGCGTGCTTACTGGCGTAGAGATTTAGAGACGAAGAAGAAGAAGAAGAACACGAAAGAGGCGCAGAGGCAAAAGTATGAGGGCAAAGAACAGAAGAGAGGAAACTAGGGCATAGATGAACACGAAAGAGGCGCAGAGGCAAAAAAAGTTAGAGGCGTCGTTTTTGGTTAGTATTATATATATATATATATATATAT
>NW_010381403.1:0-411 GCF_000414095.1 Morus notabilis
ACCAGTGTACCCACTCACACTCACTATGAACTCTTGTGGAAATTGTAGTACAATCTGTAACAATATATATATATAGATAAATATATATATATTGAAATTAATAAAATGAAAAAAATTAAAGATAAACTAACCTTCTCTTTTGTGTAGGCACCAGGAACAATATGTTTGGGCCCTGGAAAATGCGTACCATTCACATCATAGATCACACTCAAGGACCCAATAGCATCCTTATGTGAAAGGTCAATTTCTCGAATTCCAGTGTAGGAGCCATCATCCCAACCAGTACCCCCAGGCCCTCCCCAATTTCCTACTACTATCGTCTGGCTTTTTGCCGTACTAGTATGGAGATTGTTTGTGCCCGCCTACAAAATATTTTTAAAAACATAATAAATCATCATATATATATATATA
>NW_010381404.1:0-411 GCF_000414095.1 Morus notabilis
CCTCCATCTTGTCGTCTCGACTTCGTGTGTGGAAGGATTTGGCTTATGAGAGAATTCAGTTAGGAAATCTGCCAGCGCCTGCCTCTTAATGGCCATTATTGGTACATATTTAATGCCGAGGCCTGGGGTCACCTCGAAGATTTTCACTATCCCCGATTCCCTCCGGGATGTCGTGGCAGTCACCGGGGTTGTGGTTTCCAGCCACGATAGCTTCCATCGGCCTCGGGGCATCTTCCAGAGGCGGCATCGAATTTCTTCTGTCCAAGCACTCAACTAAAGTCATTAGTCCTCGTACCAGGTCGGTTAGGGTGGTGAGTGCTGGTTCCCGAATCGAATTCGGGTGCGGAAGCGCGGGGAAGGTGGATCGGGTAACATGCTTACCCTCCCACTACGATGAGGTGCCTTAGGAGT
>NW_010381405.1:0-411 GCF_000414095.1 Morus notabilis
AAAAAAAAAAAAAAACCCTCTATTAATAAGGATGGCAACAGGATGGGAAGGGGTTGGGAAATGATTTTCCATTCCCATCTCTGCCCACCCAAAATCATCTCCATCCCCACTTAAGTAATGCAGGATCAGGATCAGAGATTCTTTGATGGGAGAGTCTTTTCTATATCTGCGCTATTTCCCATCTAAAGCAACAATGCATTTTAAAATTATAACACTTTAAAACAAAACTAAAGTAAAAATTCAGTATAAACTTAAACTAAAATCAAATGCTGCCCAAAACAAACCAAATTCTAAACATATCCACACCATATCCAAATAATAAAGCCATAAAAGGACTAATAATATTTTAAAAGTCAATATTATGTAGATCTATTTACATAATATATATAGAGGTGAAAGTTCTGACCGCCA
>NW_010381406.1:0-411 GCF_000414095.1 Morus notabilis
GCTCAACAACTATACCAACTCTTTTCAAAACATTGTCATGTGTAGAAAGATTAAAATTAAGTGTAATCTGCAAGCTAATTTCTACCAAAAATCCTTAATTGCTCTAATAGGTAATCTGTAGATTTTTCAATGATTGCATTTCCATCATTGTAAGTCCTTTAGATTGCCCAGCACAATATCAGATAGTCAACAAACAAACATATTCCATACCAATTGAAATAGAAGCCAAAACGTTAACTGTTCCATCCGTCCATATGACACATCGTATTAACAATCACAAACTCCCCAACCTCAAAATCCAAGGGAAAAATAAAAAGAAAAGAAAACCAATGATCGTCCATGAAAAAATTATAAATAAATTAATCCTTCACAATATTTATCCTTGGAAGTATTTTTAAATTGAATGGAATG
>NW_010381407.1:0-411 GCF_000414095.1 Morus notabilis
CTCAAATTCAACTCAAGAATTATACTCAAGTTAAACTCTAAAATAACAAACTCTTAATTTTCGAACGCAGAACTAAATATATTGAAAACAACTCACACAGCGACTAAACATCAATTAAACTAACCTTAATTGGCATATTTTATCATTTAGTTAACAATACTACAACGACAACAACCACTTAAAAAAAAATCACGAGATTTTCATCTTAAAATATCGCGATATAATAGGCAGACTAAAGAGAATAACACAACTATAATCCGGTAAATAAAAAAAAAAAAAAAAAAAACCAGTGGGGACCAGTCGCCTGGTTAGTCCAAAGACAAAGATATTAACACAGTAAATGCACAAGATCTCAGTGTTTCCCTTCAACTTCGGACTCTTTATCATCTTTTTATTTTTGCTGTTTTTTTT
>NW_010381408.1:0-411 GCF_000414095.1 Morus notabilis
AAGAAGAGAAGAGGGCTCTGTTGAGAAAGAAATCCACTCCAATATACAGCAACAGCTACGGTGAGAAGTGAAGCTTGAAATATTAATCCAGTTGCTCCAGCCTGGTGGTTAAGAGACTCTTTGAGAACTCGATCTAATACTAAATTATAATAAAGTGGAGAAAATAAGAAAGAATGGGACAACAACCTTTAGAATACCAAGTCGCTTGATCAGGCTCGCAGACACAAATGTTGCTGCAACACCCATGAAAGCACATAATCCACTAAACCCCCCTATGATTGATGGATTTAGACCTGTTAAAGAATGTCATCTCGGTTAAAATTAAGCTTAAGCCAAGAAATTTTGTGAGGTTGTAGTACAAGATCTTCTCTTGGTTTAAAACTAAGAAGGGAAAATTAGAAAAAAGAAAAA
>NW_010381409.1:0-411 GCF_000414095.1 Morus notabilis
GAGACTCCTAAATCCATCACGTAGCATAAACCGGTGACCAGAATACAAGTTTAATTTAATTTTAATCCTCTCCTAAAAAAGGGGGTTAACCCGTTCTATTGAAGTCGAGGACTGCAATTAATCGGTGGCCAATGGATGAATTTATCATCAGTAATTAAAATTCTCATCAAGAATACAACATAAGGGTTTCATTTGTGAATAATGCTATGTGAATTTAATTTCTTTATCAAACTGTATTTACATATTAAATGAAATATTTCGTCATCTTTTTTTTTTCCCAGTGAAATATTTGGTCACATTGCATGACCTGCTCATACATTCTAATATTGAATATGACCTAAAACTATACATCAGACTTAGAAGACATTATTATTATTATTATTATTATTATTATTATTATTATTATTATTA
>NW_010381410.1:0-411 GCF_000414095.1 Morus notabilis
TAGATCGGCGCAATCATTGGTGTGGTGGCCGACGTCACCGTGGAACCTATAATATTTCTTTTGGTTCCTTCGGCTTGGATCTGACTTCATTGGCTCGGGGCGGCGCAGTAAGTTCCCGCAATCCACTTAATTACTTCCTCGACTCCTACTGTTAGTTCATGGTAGGAGTCGTACCTTTGAAACGGTCGAGGCTTGCGGTTATCCTCTTGCCTCGGTTTCTTAGTTTCTGGAGTGTTCGGCGCCGAGGCAGATTGCTTGTCTCCGCCTCCTCTGCCTCGTCGCTTCTTTTCGTCCTGCTTCCCTACCATCGACCCTTGTTCAGTCCCTTTATTTTTGTTGGATCTGTGCTCGGGGTCGTTTGTATCTGCTTCCTTGGCATTGATGTACCCTTGCGCTCGTGCAAGGAATTCT
>NW_010381411.1:0-411 GCF_000414095.1 Morus notabilis
AACCACAACAACAATTATTTAAAATAATATAAATAATAGGTATCTACAAAATCATGATAAATTATGTATTTTTCTCTACATAAAAAAAGAGCGACCTCATATATCTTAAGATATAAAGAACTAAAATTAAACGATCAAAAAACTCAAATTCCATTTTTTTTAAATCAACACAGGTAAACACCACGTATAAGGGCACATACGTGTCTTGTGCCAATTGCATTTCTTCTAAGGGAAGCATAGAGGTGTCAAAAGGGCCGCGCCGAGCCGGCACGGCCCTTTTGACCCCAGGCTCGTGACAGACTTGGGCCGGGCCAAGCACGACCATGTACAGTACATGGCTGTGTTTGGGTAGGGTTTAAGGGTGTACAGGGTCGTGTTTGGGTCGGGCCTGAGGAGAAACCCTCAAGCCCA
>NW_010381412.1:0-411 GCF_000414095.1 Morus notabilis
TCTTTTAAACAGGAGAAAAAATTAAGCCCGGTTTTGATTCGGCAGTTTGAATTTTTTTATTTAAATTTTTTGATTTGAGCCGTATTTATTTCATCAATTTAAATTTTATTACCATAAATTTTTTTTAAAAATAATCATATTTAATTTTATTATTACAATAAAATTTTTTTATATAAAATTACATTTTAATTTAAATTAATAAATTAAATGAATTTTTAATATGATTTAAATTATAATTTAATTAATTAAATGTGTAGTTAAAATTTTAATTTAAATTAAAAATAAAATTTAAATTTGTGTATAATAAACGTAAAAATAAATGAGCACTTCTTATTATTAAAAAATAGTTTAAATAATTAAATTTAAAAAAAATTAAATTTTAAGTTAGATCATTTAATTTTAATTTAAATA
>NW_010381413.1:0-411 GCF_000414095.1 Morus notabilis
TTTTTTTTTTTTTTTGATAAGCTAATTTCAAAGAAGTTAAATATACAGTGGAAAGTAAATTTAATATTTTTTTTTGAAAGGAAGTTAATTTTAATTAATACAGTAGAAAATTTTTATATCTTTATTAAACGCTAGTTTGATAGTACGTAAATTTTAAAAAAATTACTCTTAATTGTGCTAAAAAAACACCTGTTATAAAAAATAATATAGTATTTAGTAAATTGTAATTATACATGTATTAATTTTATGGGTATTATGAGTATTATAAAAGTTTTATTAATTGTATTTGATAGTGATTGTCACATAATCTAAAAATTAAAGTTATTTTTGTGCTGTTTTTGATTTTAACTGTAAATTTTTTTAAAATTTTTTTAAGAATCACTTTTTATGATTTTTACTAAACATAAATTT
>NW_010381414.1:0-411 GCF_000414095.1 Morus notabilis
TCTCTCTCTCTCTCTCTCTCTCTCTTCTCTAAATCACCGACAACAAATTTCCCTCCAAAAAGCATTAAACATGTGGGATGAGTTTCATTCCGAGTGATGCACCAGTTCCATTAATGCTTGACAGCACCTTAAGCCCATAGTTGATATGGCTAAAAACCAGGTCCCTCATCTTGATGGGACGTTAAACAAGATTGTACTACCCTCATTACAAAACCCAACCATTCCCCAGGCCTGGTCCCCAATTTTTCATTAATGGCTGAGGCCCAACCTTAATGTCCAAGGGTAAAGCAATAGTTCATTTCATCCTTATCATCTTGATTCCATAGTAATATTCATTTTTCACATCTTTGATTTAACAAAAAAAGAAAAGAAGCTTTTCATTTTGAATGCGTAGTTCAACATTTTTTTTTT
>NW_010381415.1:0-411 GCF_000414095.1 Morus notabilis
GGTCGAGTGGTGGAGTAGTGACCGGTCGACCGGTGGGAGGCGGACATGTCAAAGAAAATGGCCGATCCGCGAGAAATGAGGCCAAATCCTACAATTTTGGGTTCGATTTCAATATATTTTCATAGGGATTCATCAAAACCAAGTTTCAATCACTGAATCAAGTTCAAATAACTAAAAACTCCCAAATTTCTAACATGATTTAAACCAAAATCCATTTAAAATCAAACCAAAACAAAAAATCACCAAACTTCTTGGAAATCTCTTTTTAAAATTAAAGTAAGTTTTTAAAGATTTTACCTTGATCTTTGCTTTGGTATTGAAAACTTCTTGGAAATCTCTTTTTTAGTTCAAATCTAGTTCAAAAGGTTCTTTAGAGAGAGAGCAACAACTTGAGAGAAGAAAAGAAGAGAA
>NW_010381416.1:0-411 GCF_000414095.1 Morus notabilis
ACCATATTTTCTCGTATCAGATAACGGGAGACAGTTCAACAATGATAACACCATGCAGTTCTGTGAACTGCTGGGCATCCATAAGAACTTTACCTCTGTTGTATATCCCCAGTCCATCAGACAGGTCGAGGCAGTAAAAAAGATTATCAAGGTAATGTTGAAGCAACGCCTCGATAGCTATAAAAGTGGGCGGACGAGTTGCCAAAGGTGCTATGGGCATAAAGGATGACCAGTCGGATAACCACGGGAAAACCCCCTTCTCAATGGCTTATGGGATGGAAGCAGTCCTACCGGTCGAGGTATCCCTTCCCACAAGCCGAGTGACACAACATGAAGAGGCAGAAACGCCGAGCTAATGGGCGTAGAGCTCGACCTTTTAGAAGAAAGGCGCACGGACTCACAGTTAAGGCT
>NW_010381417.1:0-411 GCF_000414095.1 Morus notabilis
AAAAAAAAACATGCCCTTAGAAACTATTTAAAGTCATTAATTTTTATATGATTTGGTGAAGGTTAAATGTAATCATTTTTGGTAGGTTGAAATTTGATGGAATAATTGATAATTTGTCTGCTGAAGAAGTTTCCTTGTGGCGTCGGGTCATTTGAGTCAGGAATTAGAGTGTGTATTTGTTTGATTTTGGAATACATCTTCCCTTGTACAAGAGAACAAATAATATAAACGTGTTTTACGTAAAGATGCTTAAGTGGTCTTCGAATGTGTACCACCTGCAGGAGTCATGTGAAAAGGAAGATCGCCTTGAGTCAAAATTTTGAGAAAATAACCAAAGAAAAACAAACAAAGAAAGAGAAAAAGAACGACAAGGAATGATATTCTCGTTGATAACTCGGGCATCATTCCTGC
>NW_010381418.1:0-412 GCF_000414095.1 Morus notabilis
TATCAGATTATTCAAGCTTTTGGGGCAAAAGAAAAGGCAAGAAAGATAGATTTACATGAAGGTAAGAAAGGGAGCAATCATTGTGGTGATTTATTTCAGCAATCACTCCTATCTTAACTGCTAGTAATAATAGACAAACTGAAAATGAAATGATGTGGACAGATCATGCAAATGTGACTGATCAGTCAAAGCTTTTGAACAGGAGCACATGAAAATAACTACATCGTATCTCGCTTCTCGTTGCCTTAAAAGATATGGGCTTATAGAAAAATTCACTCGTCTGTTTGTTTGTATTTACTAGCCAATAAGTTGAGACAAGAAAAACGTCACAACCGCGCAAACAGAATGCTTTTTATCTTTGTTCCACACAGTAATTAATATTTTTTTTCATTTAATAAAATGTGATGTACTC
>NW_010381419.1:0-412 GCF_000414095.1 Morus notabilis
TAATTTTTATGGCATTGAAGATAAAGTTTTAACAATTACTTTTGATAATGCATTAGCTAACATGGCTATTATTAACATGTTTAAAGCTAATTTGAAACCACCTTTTGGTGGATGTTGTGCTTGTCATATAATAAATTTAGTAGTACAAGCAGGTATTGAATCTATATCCCGTCATCTAACAAAAATTAGAGAATCGTTTTCTTTCATATCTAGTTCTGGAGCTTGGCTCCAAGAATTTCGACAATATTGCAGGAACAGCCAGATGCGGCCAAGAAAGTTTCCAACAGATGTGAGATATAGGTGAAACTCTACCTACTTAATATTGAAAACTGTCATTCTGTATCAACAGATCATCGCTACATAGTGAGCATTTTATTTATGATGCAGATTGGAAGATTGGTGAGTACTTTTT
>NW_010381420.1:0-412 GCF_000414095.1 Morus notabilis
TTAACTGAGGAAGATGTGGCTTCCTTTGGACAGCTGTTATTGCATATGACAGCTATTTTTTCCTTAATAATTTACAAACATAAATGATATGGACACTCGGAGACTGAAACTAACAGCATGTTCAGACTTCAGACATAAGATGAACGCCATGAGACGCCAATCGATCAGCTAATATTCGTTTCCTTCTGGATAATTATAAGAAACGAGCTAAGATTGATACAGTAGAAAGGATAGTATAGATTTTACCGGCTTAATCCGGATGGAAGACAGAGATTTAAAAGTCTAAAATTCACAAGGGGAAAATCTCTTGAAAACGAGAGAGAAAACTCAACGCTAATTCAATTGTCAAAATATTCAAATTTTTCTATTAAACTTAGTAATGTAGCTATTTATAGCTCACCAAAAAAAAAAA
>NW_010381421.1:0-412 GCF_000414095.1 Morus notabilis
GCATCATCTTGGAGAGCCTGTCCCCTGATTTTCATGAGTTTAAAAACAACTATGTTATGAACAAAAGAAGGTTTAACCTTACTGATTTCTTGAATGACCTACAAAACTTTGAATCCACCAACAAAGGTAAAGGAGGAGAAGCAAATGTTGTTATTGCAGGAGGATCTGGTAAAAATAAAAGGAAGAACCAAAACAAAGAAAAAAGGAAGAAAGGAAAGAACAAGAAGGAAAAGAAGAAGAGCTCCGACTAGAAACCCGAAGGAAAATGTTTCCACTGCAATGGGGAAGGGCACTGGAAGAGAAACTGTAAGAAGTATCTCGAGGAGCTGAAGAAGAAAAAGGGACAAGGTAAAAAAATGTTTAGTAGAGGGTGATACCTCGGCCTAGATAGTTGATTTGGGCGCAATTAATC
>NW_010381422.1:0-412 GCF_000414095.1 Morus notabilis
GAATTAGGCTAACTCGAGTTTTGTGTGCCAAACGAACGCACCCAAAATAACGACCTCTATACTAACAAAAAATATATATAATAACAACAATTAATAAAGTGATAACTATCTCTGATATTAAGGTCCCACACAAAGCAATCGCTTTATCTGAAAGAAAGTCATGCAATTCAACGGAAAGGATCACTCGAAGAATTGACTAAAGGGATTTTGAAACAAAGATTCATGCCATAATACAAATTATGATTCGTGACTCATTATAATATTTTTTTCATAAAAAATATATATAAAATAAAAATAATTCTAAATTATAATTTTAAATTCATAAATCAAACCTACCTATTCGTGAAAATTCATTACCCACCGATCAGAATTATTTTGGACTCACATTTCAAAGGCTTTACAGATCACTAAC
>NW_010381423.1:0-412 GCF_000414095.1 Morus notabilis
CACTTTCTAGCGTTTACCGACTTTCTGAATGGGAATCCTAATAGCTTAAGTACCAAAACGTCCTTGTGCATAAGTAATTTTGTGGTTTATATCAATTGATTATGTGGACTTAGGATTGATTTTTCCTTTTCTCATTGCCTACATCATATGTGCTCCACCAAATTAGTATTCCTCATTTTGTAAGTGTAAACACATGAATTATGAATAGGTAGGAAATGGGAAATACACCTTCCTATCTCTTTCCCGTTCATGTCATGTAAACTTGCCCTTAATACAGTGTTTGTTCCCTTTAATAATACTCTTCGTAATAAATAGAGAGAAATGCAAGCAATTTTCGTTACTGTAAAGCTTTTTCCTTGCACTCATGTTATCATTTCTTTTTGTTGGAGATGGCTTTTCTGAATGTCAATAT
>NW_010381424.1:0-412 GCF_000414095.1 Morus notabilis
CTCTTTGAGATATCCTTCCAATACTAACTCAATGCTTTTTGCAATATCGATAGGGAAGCTTTGCACGTCACAACTGTTTCTATTTGTTATTGCCTTTCCCAATACTTTCACCATGGTTCTTCCACCACAGCGTGGGGAACGTAGCAGTGTGCTACCTTCCTCCTAATATATACGAAGATGAGAGATGGTTGGGTCTGGAATTATATGTCAAATGTGAATTACGTCGATCTCGCACAGTTGGTGATTCGACTTCAGAAATAGTTGATCTTAACATTGATCTGTACGCCCATGGGAAAAGTATGTCACCTATATTGTGTCATAAGATCAAAATACCTGTACATAGTCGCTTTGTTACAATTCATGTCCCCCGCAAGTATTTCTCAGAAGAGTTGAATAACTATGAAGGTCTAAG
>NW_010381425.1:0-412 GCF_000414095.1 Morus notabilis
AAAAAAAAACTCAAGAACTTTGAACATTAAAAATCGACCTCCTCTAATAGTATTGTAGAATATGTGTAAGAGGTAAATGATAATGATATACAACCGATCTGCCAATATATGCTAATATATTTACAAAACTCCATTAAGAAAATTGTAACTGCGAGCTAGTATTCATTCACCTGCAATGATGTGGTTTCCATCTGGTCCCCATGTTGGACCTACCTAATCCAATGGTTGAGAATAAACACTTCGTCTATCAAAACTAAGCTCAGACCCATTAATAATGTATATAAAATAATCGGTCTTTGGTAGTACCAAAAGCATTGGAGGCATTCTCATTGGATAAGGACTTTGGAAAATCTTATCAAAACCTTATTTTTTTAATGTCAAATTATTAAAAGAGATTCTCTCTCTCTCTCTC
>NW_010381426.1:0-412 GCF_000414095.1 Morus notabilis
CTAGCTTTGTATTCATAAAACAACATCAAGTTCATTCTCATTATGTGTCCGAACAATAAATACGTGTCATATCTTGTGAGTTTTAGAATCAACTTCTTTACATAAGTGTTCATAGGTTAATTAGGAATCAATCTTACCCATTTCTGCACTATTTTGATAAATCTATTTTAAAATTATAAATTAAGATAAGCATGCTATAACACGAAATAGCTCAATATAATCCAATTTAACATGAAATGGCTCATGTTTTTCATGAAACAGCATTACTTCCAATATAACAAACAAACTCCAATAAAACAATCTGAATACACATATCAAAAGATGTATAAATATAGTTCAAATTCATTGATTTTACAGATTGAAAAATATTCAATCCACAATTTAATTAGTAATCTTTAGATTAGAAAAATCT
>NW_010381427.1:0-412 GCF_000414095.1 Morus notabilis
GCAACTACTACACAGCATCTTAAATAAGTAGTTGCCACTGAACTTCTGATTTAAAGTTTTCGTCACACGTGAGCTAATGGTGTTTATGCACAACTGTCAAGGCGCTATTGATCCAACTATCAACCGTCGTTAAAAATCAGACCTTTCCTACATTGCTTTATCAGTCTTTTAGCTGAGGCAACTGCAGAGCTCCTACTTAAACACGTAATAAACAAACCAGGCATTTAACAACTATAGTGTTGCTGCTTGTATAACAGCACATTGACAGCGCGCCACACGACTCCGCTACGAACCTTGAGGAACATCTTGATGCTGTTTCTGCACGATAGGCGAGGAAGGTATATAAAAAAACAGCGCCAAAAGGCGCTGAGTGGTGGTGCGCAAGCAACCTGTCAGGAGCGGCTACGCTCAA
>NW_010381428.1:0-412 GCF_000414095.1 Morus notabilis
TATATATATATATATATATATATTAATATGCTCTGCTGATAAGGTAATGCTGATTTGCAGGAGGATTTGGGACTGTGTATAAGGGAAGCCTTGCAGATGGGACTTTAATAGCAGTAAAGAAACTTGACAAGGTTTTGCCACAAGGTGAAAAGGAGTTCATAACTGAAGTCAACACCATTGGCTCAATGCACCACATGAACTTGGTTAGACTTTGTGGATACTGCTCTGAAGGACAACATAGGTAAGTAACATTTTTATGATCACTCATTTTCATGACATTAGTACAATATATTCTAAAGCTTGTGATTGATTTGAATTTTTATACAAAGCTAGAGTAAAAGCATATATTGTACTTATTTTGGTTGTGAATTTGATTGTTTGCAGGCTTCTAGTTTACGAGTTCATGAAAAAT
>NW_010381429.1:0-412 GCF_000414095.1 Morus notabilis
AAGTTGTCCTAGCCCTGAGGTAGCCAAATTGAGAAAAATATCGGTGTCCAAAAATCAAGAAAGAGTTTTATGAATCTGTGATTTATAAGTCTCAAAACATGGATGCATGTAATACCCGCATTTTTGTGTTACTAGCTTAGTTAAGAAAAAATAATACAATTTTGTTTATTTTATGATATTTGGAGATTTTTAGAAATATTTAGATTTGAGATTTGTAAATCTTAAAAATTCTGTTCGAGGATTGTTTCCGTAATAGATATTATTTTTTTCATTTATGCAGTATTATTTATTCTAGTTTAGTTAACGTTTTTTCTGAATTTAACGGTTCTTGAGCTGTTAACTTAGGAGGGACGTTATCCATTTGGAAGAAAAAACATGTCCTTAAAAATATTGGGTTCCTCAGGACAATATG
>NW_010381430.1:0-412 GCF_000414095.1 Morus notabilis
GCTCAACGACGAAGCTTACATGAATCTGGTGAGAGATCTGCTGGCGGGGCGGTCGATAAAAGAGAACCAAGTAGCGCTCTCCCAGTCTTGCTCACAAAAGGATTCATAGAGAGCCAGGAAGATGATGGGAAAAATGCAGTGACAGATTCAGCGCCGCCTCTATCTGAGCCGGGGAGAGATCCGAGATGATGTACATCAGATCCAGAACTCTTGTCCCTGGGAGCAACAGGCATTCCCTGGGTAGAGGAGCCTCAGGAGCATCAATTATATCAATAACTGGCGCTGGCTCAGCCTCCACCGCTGGCGCTTCAGCTGGGCGAGGCCTTTTGGACCTCGGCGCCTCCTGAGTTGGCACAAGCTCCACCGTAGGTTGAGGCCTCGGCAGGGCACTGGCCTCGGCGGTTGCGCTCGA
>NW_010381431.1:0-412 GCF_000414095.1 Morus notabilis
ATAATATAGTTGTAATATTGTAAAATTAATATCATAATTATGTTATATTTTAACATAATTATATTATATGATATTACAATTATATTATATTGTATTAATAATATAATAATTAATATAATTAAATATTAATATAATGTTATAATTCTAATATTCTTATCTATTATAGCGTATTACACACATTATGATTATAATATATGTATTTAATATAATATAATATACTAATAATTATATATTACATTGTAATTATATATATTATATTATGGTATAATATAATATAGTTATAATTTTAATTATATTATAAGTGAAATGTTTCCGTTTCTTATATAATCTTATAATATTTTTTATAATATTATAATTATATTAACCATTTTAATAATATTATTATACTCTATATCATAATTATATAATATAT
>NW_010381432.1:0-412 GCF_000414095.1 Morus notabilis
GGGTCAAGCGTGCCGTGCCGGCCCGACACGGCATGTTTGACAACACTACCTGCAAGTAGCCTATAGCGGCATAATTTATCACCACTACAAGGTTTTATCATTTTTTTCTTTTTAATCTCTGAATATGGTGGGAAAATATTCGCCACTACAGAAATTATGTTTTACCACAATAAAGGCGCATATTTCAAACGCTATTTGGGAAAGGCGAAACAAAAAATTGCACATGTAGCAGCGAATATTTTCGTCGCTATATATTTTTATTTTTCACCAAAAATAAACGCGTGTATTTCAAATGTTTTTGGCAAAAACAAACAGAAAATGAACATGTAGCGGCAAAAAAAATCATCACAACAGACGGTTTTCTGAATGTGCCAATTCCCTCCTTCCCGTCACGTGAAATAAGAGGCGTGAC
>NW_010381433.1:0-412 GCF_000414095.1 Morus notabilis
TGAGAGATAGTCCGTAACATTAGACTAGCAAGGCATAAATTTCCAAGCAACCTTCAACGATCTAAAAATCAACCGATTCGCCACATATGAGGAGTCACACTCGAACCATAAAAAGTCTCGTTCAACTCTCATAAATTTCCACAAAAAGACATTTAGCATGACGCACCAAAATAACAAATCTCATGAACGGAGCAGGACCAGGTGCACCATTTTGCATCACCATCGCTATTGGTTTTTATCTAGCGTAAATGCGATATTTGATACCAATTAACTTGGATAATTTTAGGTGCTAGAGACAAGAATGCTTTGATGATCAAAACATTCGTCTTCAATATGAACATTTTCGTGTGCTAACTTGATTTGGTTAAAATGATGAAACACACACACACACACACACACACACACACACACA
>NW_010381434.1:0-412 GCF_000414095.1 Morus notabilis
CTCCATATTTATTACAGCTATGACAGATTAGACAAGAGAAACATCATGTATAAGAAAACTTCCCGTCTGTGTATGCAGATAAGTCAAATATACAGGTAAACAGGCCTTTGGTCGTAGCATATCTTCATATTGTCACAATTTGAACCTAACAATAGTTAATGCCTTGATCCGTCGAAGAAAATGATGTTTTTGGATTTCAATAGATGATGATATAACGTATTATATATGTATATAAGACGAGAGATTCGTAGATCATATATGTAGTTTTTGTATATACATAAAAGAGAAATGTTAATGATACTATTTTTTCAACAACTATTTTTATCATTTTTTATATTTATTATTTAACATGTGAATTCTATTATCTCATTTTTTATTTAAATAATATATCATGTTAATAAAATTAATATGT
>NW_010381435.1:0-412 GCF_000414095.1 Morus notabilis
GGCATTTACCTAGTGAACTTGCTCTACTCGAGCCTCTTTATAAGGGGAGGTTTAGTTATGCTCTGGCCTGGTTCAGTTCTTTTTCATTAAGCAATAATGCTAAGTGACAAAGCAAACCAATACAAAGCCTCTGGACTTGACTGTAAATTTCATTTAAAAAACTAATGAAGATAAGAATATCATTAATCACAAAGCTAAACTCAGTCACTATTAAGCTGATGAAAGAAAGAGCCATTTAAGGTAAATTTTATCGGAACCGAATAAAATTTTAGAGAAATAATAAATTTTAATTTAGACATAATGGAGAGAGAAAAAAGGTAGAGATTAAATAATGTAGATACCTTAGCCAAGGAAGTTGGTTATTTATATTCATACTTTTTGTGAATAACACCATAAGACTCCAATAAGATCA
>NW_010381436.1:0-413 GCF_000414095.1 Morus notabilis
TTTTTTTATAGTAGATAAAATAATGTTATGAAATAATCATGTGATACATTTTGTTGTATTGTGGATTGTGGTTTGCAGTTAATTGCTTTTTACTCTTTTTTTTAGGTAACCTTTTCTCCTTAATTTGGTGTGAAAGATTTATAGAACTTTGTTTTTAACAAAAAATAAAATATCAGATACATAAGAGATAAAATGGTTTAAATGGGTATAATACATAAAATATTTATGAAAATATACGTCGTTAAAGTTACAATTGTCAGATAATAATAATATGGGAACACTTATTAAGGGTGGGACAATTATAACCACTCAAAAAAATATCAAAGTCACACATGTTAATAAATAAATTAAAAAAAGTCAAATATGCGTAGGAGCAAAGGCAACCTCTATGACGGAACTCTTAAAAAAAAAAA
>NW_010381437.1:0-413 GCF_000414095.1 Morus notabilis
CACGTGCCGCCCGTTGGGCCCGCGAAGGGCCCCCTGGACCAATTGAAATAGGCTATTTCATGGGCCGTTTTGCGGGCTTGGGCCGGGCTGAACAAGGGCCGAATCAACGCTTGGGCCGTGCCGAACAAGGGCCGAATCAGGGCTTGGGCCGTACCGAACAAGGACCGTGCCGCGGGCCTCCATGTGCTTGGGCCGTGCTTAGGCCGCGGGCTGAGAAGCTGAGGCCCAGCCCTAGCCCACTACACGTGCCAGGCCGGCACGGCCCGTAACAGTAGCGAACCGGGCCGTGCTGAATCCGGCACTATTACGGGCTGGGCCAGGTCGTCCATGGATGGCCCGGCTCATTTGACACCTCTAAAATAATATATATGCCATGAATGTGCATAACCAAATTTGAAATGTCAGAATACTTG
>NW_010381438.1:0-413 GCF_000414095.1 Morus notabilis
ATATATATATATATATATATATATTGTCTTTAATCCGGTATTGTACTTTTTGCCGGATCAGTCAGACAATGAATATCACCCGTGCGATTAAAATTTGATGGCCAGTGATTGTGAAAGGGTAGCCTATGAAGTCTGAATTGTAAATAGGCACACAGGTTCTGAGTTTTCTGACTAAAAAGAAGGCCTATGTGTGTAGGGTCTAGGAATAAAACGCAATAAAGAAACGAAAACCTATGAAAAAAATGAAATATGAAAACGACACCAAATGAAAACGTCGTTTCATATTCATCAGTGGATGCTCGGCACTC
This sequence comes from Morus notabilis, assembly GCF_000414095.1. Lineage (NCBI taxonomy): Eukaryota > Viridiplantae > Streptophyta > Magnoliopsida > Rosales > Moraceae > Morus > Morus notabilis. The sequence goes on from NW_010381438.1 coordinate 309, forward strand.
TTGCTCCCTCTTGAAGAAAGACTCGGGTAAGATCAAATGGATAGATAGAATAGCTAGAAAAGAGATTTACTTCTTTCTAAATAATTGAAAAGAATTTCGTCCTAA
>NW_010381439.1:0-413 GCF_000414095.1 Morus notabilis
AACTGATGAGTGAAGATGTTTGATGGATTAATTCAAACTAAATTTTTTAGACTATAAATTATTTAAGGTCGTAGAGATCAGTGCAAAGGCCTAAACATTTTCCTCCTCTAATTGTTTGGTGAAATTCTAGAAATATTATTATGATCGTTAACAAATACGCGAGTTTCATTTTTTGTATACTCAAATAAAAAATAAAAAAAACTAAACACAATTTCGGAATTCCTAAACACCATTCATAAAAACTTCTGATCATTTTTTTCCATAAAAAAAAAAGAACTTCTGATCATTTCATTTTCTTACACAAAACAAAATCATTCATCACAAGCTCTTATGCATTTCTCTAGATTTATTACACATAAAAGCTGACAACATTTTTAACTAAAACAATTAATATAAAAGTGCATTCAATATAT
>NW_010381440.1:0-413 GCF_000414095.1 Morus notabilis
GCCCCGGGGCAGTCCCGGGGATGTCCTGGGGCTGGCCTAGGGCTATCCCAGGGCTGAAACGGGGCTGCCCCGGGAGCTGTCCCGGGGCTGTACCGGGGTTGTTCTGAGGTTGCCTCGAGGTTGTTCCCAGGCTATCACGGGGCTATACCGGGGCTGTCCCGGGGCTGTACTGGGGCCGTCCCGTGGCTGTACCGGGGTTGCCCCGGGCTGTCCCGGAGATGTCCTGGGCCTGTCCCGGGCCTAAACCGGGGCTACCCCGGGGTTGTCCCGGGGCTGTCGCGGGGCTGACCTGGGCTGTCCCGGGGATGTACCGGGGCTGTCCCGGGGTGTTCTGGGCTGTACTTGGGATGTACCGGGGATGTATCGGGGCTGTCCCGGGGTTGTACCGGGGCTGTCCCGGGACTGTCCCGGGG
>NW_010381441.1:0-413 GCF_000414095.1 Morus notabilis
TTAGCCTATTCAATAGCTTTCATATGTGAGGATCTCTCATTGAAAGCTATGCAACGCATCCACCTATTTAACACCAATGACTTGTCACACACAAATTTTAGAGACGATCTTGCTTAGTCCAACCTCTCTCAATCCTAGGAACAATTTCTAATAACCAAGACAAAAAGTTATTTATTTCTGGAGCATTATTTGATAACGATGTGTATTAAGAGCGTTAGCAAAAAAATATAACATCGTTCATGTAATAATGTCGTTAAGCTAGACAGATGACAAGTGTCATCATCTATCCTTTACATCTTTCTACATCATTGTCCTTTATGATTCCAATTCAATATGCCTTATCTTTATCATCATTAATATTTTTTAAAAATAATTTAATTTATTTTGATTGTTTAATTTTTAAATATTTTAAA
>NW_010381442.1:0-413 GCF_000414095.1 Morus notabilis
TGTGTGTGTGTGTGTGTGTTGAATATATGAAAGCCAGCTCTAAGACTGCTTCCTCACGTGTGAGTCTTTTAATGTATTTTGACTTTTTGAATCCAACATTTCATTTCGTGGCCGCATGTGATTGTTACTTCTATCTCGGGAGAACCCTTATAAGCAAAATATATAATTGGTTGTCTCTTTTCTGTATTGGAAAATTAACACATCAATATGTTTTCTGTTAATCACCTAAAATTAAACAACTAATTTTAATGGACTTGGTGATGATCAGAATTAAAAAGCTTATTTGATTGTAAGCTGTAAACAGGATGTTAGTTTCATGTCAAAATCAAGAACACGCCCACACCTTGATAAAAAACGCCCACATCATGGCTGGGATCTAGTTCCGATAATTAATGATATATATATATATATAT
>NW_010381443.1:0-413 GCF_000414095.1 Morus notabilis
ATTCTTTCTCAATGTATCTCCGAATCAACGTGAACTTAAACGAGTGGGCGTTCTAATAGATTTCTCAACATATGAGATGAATGAATTAAGAAGATCACATATAATTATCACTCACTTTTTTTAAAAGTATGTGATAACACTTAATATATTTTCTTTGATTTTTCTTTTTCTTCTCCCGTGCCCTTTTTTTTTTCCTTTTTCTGGAAAACTCTTTTTACTGTATTTTCTCGTAAAAAACACATCTTTTTCAATCATCTTCTTTTACGTTTCCGTGCAACCACCTTTAAAAACGTGGGAAACTTACCCACTTTTTCCTCCTTTTTATTTATTTATTTTGTTTTTGAGGGAATGTGTACTCCGCACGTTCCACATCCTTTTATTGTTTATTATATATATATATATATATATAAAAG
>NW_010381444.1:0-413 GCF_000414095.1 Morus notabilis
CCGCCACTTCCTGAACGAATAGGAAGCATGTTCGTACTTAGCTTTCAACCATGCAATGACATGACTATTTTCATTTATTCAAAGACAAAAGTTGCCCGCTTTGAGGCACCACATTTAGGATAGATATCCACTAACGCAGATGAATCTTCCAATTATCAAAATTGGCAATTCGAGAACTGCCTTGAATAAGGCTAACCATGGTTCATGAGTCAATATTCTATGATATTAATATCATGTAAACGGGACTAGCATGCAAGAGCATATCTTATAACACAAGTAAAAACAATACCAAGATGTACTCAATTAACACTTCAGACTAACTTGAACTGCACCAGCACGCCTTGTACAAGAACGAGCAGAAAGATACTCTTTTTCACAAACTAAGACTATACTATAAATACAAAAAAAAAAAA
>NW_010381445.1:0-413 GCF_000414095.1 Morus notabilis
ATCTCAATACTCTAAAAAATAGTTTTTTTTTTTTTTTTTTTTTTTTAAAGAAAACAAATAAATTATTTTGTATCTTTGTGAATACAAATATTTTTGTTTATGAAAGGCTATAGCTTTAGATTAGCAGCCCGGCCACAGAGAAGGGCATTATCTGGAATGTAGTATTCATCTCTAGTTGAATTGACAGGCGTGTAAACACGGAGATAAAGTTGTTGTCCAAGATACTGCCTTGCCCAAAACTCACTCCTTATATTCCACATTCCCACGTTATCTAGTGCTACAAAAATAGCTGTCCAAGACTTTGGATACACCTGTAACACAAAATTAACCACACAAAAAAAAAAAAAAAAAAAAATCATATTACATGTATTGTACTAAAATGCACAACAGGAAAAAAGAGGAAAAAAAAAAAA
>NW_010381446.1:0-413 GCF_000414095.1 Morus notabilis
CTGAACAATGAACACTCTCCACGGCAGCAAAGAAAAAGTGCCGATTGATCGCTCGAGCTCGATCGTTCAAGAAGATTTGGGGACATGAATATAGTATAAATGGCTACAAGTAAGGCACGAAAATGAAGAGTGACCCGTCATTTTGTTTGAACATATTGATCACTCGTTCATTGTCGCCACTTTTCTCTCCTTGTCCTTTGCATGCATACATATGTCGTTTATGTTGTTATTCGATGTTGAATAGTACACACGCATGTGTATTTCAGTCTCATTCCAATTACGGGCCCACTTAAAACCTAGAATATTTCAGCATCGCACAAGCATGTACTTGTGAAAATTTTTCTGATGATCCCTACATAGAAGTGCGGGTGAATATTGATCACATGTGCGTAGGTGCATGAAGATATGGATTT
>NW_010381447.1:0-413 GCF_000414095.1 Morus notabilis
TTGAATTCAACATTTGAAGCAAGAATCTTATCTGGTAAAATCGAGATATTTGAGATTCTAGTATCCACATTTTTTAGAATTTGAATTTCCAACGAAATCTAATTTTGAAACATAATTCGGGTTGAAATTGAAAATAGAATCTGAGTTGAAATTGAAAACAAAACTAGGCTAATTTGATATTACTTTTCTGTTAAAACCGATTTGAAAAATATAAGAATCTTTCTTTCCATTTTTCCCTTGAAGATGCTGATAAAAAAAACTCCGTGTTTCAAAACAATTTACATCCATGGTCACAATCATTATTTTTTTTAAATTGGACCAAAACATTAGTAACTTTTCTATGTTGGAGAATATCCAACATATTCACATTGTTTAGCTCCCGGATCAAGTTTTCCTCAATGATGATCATGAAT
>NW_010381448.1:0-413 GCF_000414095.1 Morus notabilis
TTATTTATCATTAATAAATATATTATATAATTAACAATTAATAATTATTATATAATATAACATTATTAATGAATATTAAAAAATGAAAACAGAAAAAAAATTTAATTTTTTTATAAAAATTATTTTTACTGTTTTTAATTTTTTTTAATTTTTAAAATATTTATTAAATAAATACAGTTTATAAATTATTTTTATTTTCGTGTCTTAAAAAAAGTACAGAAACATTTTCAAAAACAGTTAGAAACTAATTCCTAATGCACCCTTTGTTTCAACATTCTACAGCCATCGTTCCCATTTCTCTATGCTGAAGAATTAAAGCAAGGAGGTTATACATAGATTCAAACTTCTGGGATTTTTTTTCTATAAAAAAAAAAAAAGGTTTCTGGGTCGAAGTTGTGGCTGGGTGAGTTGAC
>NW_010381449.1:0-413 GCF_000414095.1 Morus notabilis
AAACACGATTTTATTTTTTTATTATACTCAAAATAATCTCTTAAAAAATAAACTAAACGCAATTTCAAAATCGGTTTAAAACTGATTCTTAAAACAATCTCATTTTTACTTTTTATTTAAAACAAAATTATTTTAAAATTAATTCCAAACTCACCCTTAATTTCTGTATTTTCACAAATAATAATTTTACCGTAAACCGACGAGTTATCATGTGAATTGTCAATTTATCAAAAAGTAACTTGTTGTTTATAATATCTATTTGATTAGTAAGTCATTGAGAGACCCACAATCATTTTGAACTCACAAATGGCATTAACACATCACACAGAGCCATATTGCAGATATAAAAGTGCGGAGCCGAAGCCGATTAGCAATTTTGTTTCTGTTATTGTAACACGTTAAAAAAAAAAAAA
>NW_010381450.1:0-413 GCF_000414095.1 Morus notabilis
TTTTTTTTTTGTTTTACAAGAGGTGAGAAGGCGTTTTGTAGCCGTGAATGTCGTTACCAAGAAATGCTCTTGGATGAGGTGGGAAATGCAGAGTTCTGAAGAGTACTATAATACACCATGGTGCTTCAAATTCTTGCTCAATGAGATCACTTCATGATGATAATTGATTTTAGGGAATAAAAGCTGTTTAGATTAGTATTTTTTATCTTTTTTTTTTTGTTGTCGTCCCTTTTTTGAAAAGTTTTGCTCTAGCTCGTCTTTTGCCTCTTAGCTAGTTATGATTAGTTACCCTCTCCACTTGCAGATAGAGATAAAGAGAGGATGAGATGCTGTAGAGTTTGTTTTGTTTTGTTTGTTCAAAGTTAAATAACTTGATTTCTTCTGGACCTTTTTGCCTCAGTTTTTGGATTTTA
>NW_010381451.1:0-413 GCF_000414095.1 Morus notabilis
TAAAAGTACACCAACGCTCCTAAAGCCATAAAGTCTTTCTAAATTACTGTTCCAAAGCAAATGAAATTATGAGTTGTGTCCTAACACACCACCACTCCTTATTCCCCTTTTCTATTGGTCCAGCTAACCTACTCCGAGTAAATATAACACGTCATAGCCTACTCCAAGACTTCTTGTCTAGGTCCTTCTTCTAGTAAAAATACATAGCTACAAAAATAGTGTACTAGAAATGGTATATTATATGCTAAATCTAAAAATTAATGAAAAATTTCAGATAAATACAATTGCTTTATTTGATACATGTGTTGATCTGAACTGTATTAAAGAAGGAATTGTAACAACAAAATATTTTGAGAGTTGGTTTGAGTTTTTAATTTAAGTTGAGATGTGATTTTATGTGAGAGTTTTTTATT
>NW_010381452.1:0-413 GCF_000414095.1 Morus notabilis
TGAGATGTGACTTTATGTGAAAGCTTTTTACTGTAACAAAAAAGTTAGACGTGACTGTTTCTCAGAGCTTTTTACTGTAACAAAACTCAAATTATAAACTGGAATTGGTGAAATGAATATGGCCATTTACAATTGTTATGATTTGTAGTTGTCCACCTCAGTCAAAATTACTATGCAAGTCAGTTAAAGTTACTCTTAATGTCAGAATCTTATTGTGCAAATAATAACCGTAAATGGTAAGTATTGTGTAAATAGTAACCGTGAATAGTGCTGAAAATTTTCTTATAAATAGAACTTTAAAGTTCTTCATTTTGTATATCTTAATAAGATTAAGAGGGTGTTTGGTATGAGAATTCATACCATAGTTTAAATCATAGTTCGTGACTCGTTACAGTATTTTTTCTCATAAAAAA
>NW_010381453.1:0-413 GCF_000414095.1 Morus notabilis
AAACTCGAATCGATAAAATAAATGGGGCCATAATGTCCAAGTCCGAGAGTGCAGTTGTCATGCTATTGCTACTGGTGTTTTCAAGTCTAATGTCCTATATTTTGGTAGGTGCCTTGAAAGCATAATTGTGAATTATCTTTTTGCATTTATTAAATAACGTTTTATATAAATTTTAAAGAATTAATAATTCTTACTTGTGATAATTTACCCATTTTTATAGTAATAAATTAAATATCATATGAATCCATTACTATAATTAATCTTTTAATTGAAACTAAAAATATGCTATAATTTATGAAGTTTAGAAAATATGCTTATTTGCTTCTAAAAGTTTTAACAAGTGGTCTATTCATTACAATTTTCCTAAATTTAAAAGCTGTTAGTCAATTAAAGTTCATAAAAGAAAAAAAAAA
>NW_010381454.1:0-413 GCF_000414095.1 Morus notabilis
GTTATGGTCTTAAATGACCTATGAGCTGAGCTTGTCGTGTAATATAATGGTCGTGTAATATAATGGCCGTGTTTAGAATTGATTCTGTTTTTATTTTTTACGTTTTTTGAGAAAGAAAAAATAAATTTTTTTTAAAATGGCATTTGGCGCAATAAAGATAAAAAATAAAAATGAAAACGATTTTCTAGTTTAGTGTAAAATGAGAGAAATAAAAAATGACTTTTAATCATTTTTTATTTTTTATTTTTATTTTCTCATCTCTCGAGTAGAGAGAGAAAGAGAGACATTAATAGAGATTTTTACACTGAAAATAATCTCTTGATAAAATTACTAAACACATTTTTAAAAATGATTTATGTCTGAGATTAAAAATATTTTTATTTTTATTTTCATATAAAAAAATAAAATTATTT
>NW_010381455.1:0-413 GCF_000414095.1 Morus notabilis
AGATTATTAGGCCAAGTCAAAAAAATTTTTATAAAAAAACAGAGGAAAAAAGCAGAACACACTCAAGCCAATTTTTTTTTAAAAAAAAAATATAGGGAAAAAGCAGAACATACTCAAGGCATATTAATCAAAAACTACAAAGAATCCAATCCACCTATTCGTTGCAAATTGTTTGAGAAAATGATATAAAACTAAACATATAAAAATCTACTATAATTAATATTGCCACTTATGAAAATCAAATGAAGACATCATTCGATAAATAAAAATACTAATATATATATATATACACACACAACAATGAAGTAGATAAGGAATAAGTATACATATATATAAATGTCTCAATACTACATGCTACTAAAACTCAAAAAGTAATAGCCATGTCTATATATACGTCAGTAATAAACTTAGGG
>NW_010381456.1:0-414 GCF_000414095.1 Morus notabilis
ATTAAAAGGACGTTGATTGTAGCAATCCAAATTGTCTCCGTAGTTGACTCCCAAGATGTCACAGTATTTCTTGTAGAATCCAATTCTGTTCTCAACCGTGTCCTTTTGACCTTGTCCACATTCGACGCCACCATTGATTATGTTGGTGATCACACCGTAGCCCGGGACTCGATTCGCCGAACGATCAGCATCGGAAGGTGTCCAGTTCCCAATGATGACGTCGTGGCTTGACGGCTTATTATCCTGCGGGGTCATCCAGAACCATATGGCTGTCTTGAATGATATAATAACATCTGTGGCAACTAAGTCTGGGTTGTTTATCAAGTCAACCCCAATTGCTTGACCAGCTTGCTGATAATTGTAGTCACTGGAACAAATTAAATCAACTGGTTAAAAAATTATAAAAAGCTAAAC
>NW_010381457.1:0-414 GCF_000414095.1 Morus notabilis
TAATTGATTTCTGTTCATGATTGAGATTTGAGGGGTTTTCTTGCTCAAATAGTACCGAATTTTCAGCTTCTTAGGATTGTAGAATAACGTTTAGTATGGGAACAAAATAAAGTGTGTAAAGTTCAGAAATAAATCTAACAAATAACGTTATGGGGACAAAATGAGTACGTCATTGTTGCTATATCTATAATATCCTGAAAATTAAGCTAAATTTTAAATCAACGTATAAAATTTTATCATGTAGTGTAATTATCTATTTCTTCTTCTCTTATATGGAATTTTGCCATGTAGTTAATAATCCTTATATCTTCAATTTAAGAAGCGCGGATGTTGTGAACTTTTAGTACTCTTAACTGTTTGTTTGCTTGCTTCTTTTTTTTTTTTTTTTTTTTTTTTTTTTTTTTTTTTTTTTTT
>NW_010381458.1:0-414 GCF_000414095.1 Morus notabilis
AAGTGCTTTTTAAATGGGGTATGAATTGCTTCAATTCTCAAAACCATTTGTAACTGACAATGTAATTTATCCGATTTTCTCATGCTTCGATTTCAAGTCATATGTATATCTCCAGTAATAGAAAGAAAAAAAATTCCTGTTGCCTACCAATGAAGTCCGTAACTGCCTGCCTGCATTTGTGGGTGTGCAAGATATGCACCTAAAGTCATTGCAGTGATGGCTAAATATGGCAAACGAATAAATTCCTTGTAATAATCTTTGGGCAACTTTTGCCGTCCATCAAGAATGGCTGCAAACGGTACGATACTCGTGCGCCTCTTCACAACCTCAAAATCTTCCCCATATCTAATGGCCAGCCTCCTGTCACCATTCCAAACACCAAATAGATGATGTCCAATTAAGCCAATTGAAGCC
>NW_010381459.1:0-414 GCF_000414095.1 Morus notabilis
AATATCGAGCAAAAATATTGAGTTCCAGAACAATAATAATTCTGTAAATTTTCTGGAGAGAAGAGATAAAAAGACAGAGGTATATATCATTGAATGAATGCATCCTCTTTAAACGTTACAACCTTTTTACATAAAGATGAAATGGTTCAAAACCTTTTCAGATCACTAAAACACACGAAAACACGTTTTTTCCGGAAACAAACCCGAGAGGTCTGTTTTGTGCGCACTGCAGCGTGCGCTGACTTGTGCGCGCTGCAACGTACGCTGCTGCGCGCGCTACTTTGTGCGCGCTGCATCCTTCTTTTCTTCTTGTGTTTTAGACCAAATAATTATGTGACATTGTAATTGAGAGATATATTACAATCTCTCTAACACAAATACGGGCGGCTTTTGTGCCCGGGCTCATGTTGATGG
>NW_010381460.1:0-414 GCF_000414095.1 Morus notabilis
TTTTCAACTGTATTTGCTTGAAACTGTGCGATTTCCAAAAATAACATATCTTCTCTTATTAAGATTGTATTAATATACAGTACTTTGCAACTAACATTTCAAATATATAGCAGCTGCAAGCTGGATTTGGTGCGAGTAGTTTGGAAATTTGATTCTTGTTGATGTAACTTTGGCCTTTTCTCACTTTTTGCTTTTTCCTAAAGGTATTTGCTTACCGAGAGTGGAAATAAATGTCACTTGTGATTTTGATAAAATTTAAGGATTAAAAAAATAGAAAATATTAATATTTTTAAAATAGAAAAAACACCAAAAAAAACTTTCTAGTAGTACATCTACTATTCAACCTTTTACCTTATCCTTTCTGAAGTTATCAATCAATTGGCCAAAAAATAATAATAATAATAATAAGTGTGA
>NW_010381461.1:0-414 GCF_000414095.1 Morus notabilis
TAAACACCTCATTCATTAGAGCCTGGAAGGTGGCAGGGGCATTTGTCAAACCGAACGGCATGACCAAGAATTCATAATGCCCCTAATGGGTTCTAAAGGCTGTTTTGGGCACATCCTCGGCGCGCACCCTAATTTGGTGATATCCAGAACGAATATCCAGCTTTGAAAAAATCTTTGCCCCATGCAACTCATCCAATAACTCATCTATCACTGGAATAGGAAAACGGTCAGGAATGGTAGCGCGATTCAAGGCTCGGTAGTTGACACAGAAACGCCAACTCCCGTCTTTTTTCTTGACCAAGAGCACCGGACTGGAATAAGGGCTGGCACTAGGTTGAATGATGCCAGCCTGTAACATTTCGCTAACCAAGCGCTCAATCTCGTCCTTCTGCACCTGCGGGTAACGATAAGGAC
>NW_010381462.1:0-414 GCF_000414095.1 Morus notabilis
GAACCGGTGAAATGTACGAAACCTAAATAATATGACAAGCGTTCATTTGAAGGAAAAAAAGCTAGATATGAAAGATAAATAAATAAATAAACAAAAAATTATTACACGTACCTCCACTGAAATGGAAGTCCAAGAGAAGTTACGGAGGCGTAGAGTACACCGGAATGATGAATTGTACTCGTCTGCATAATTTGCTTTTGTTACTTTAATTATCATTTTTTCTCTACTGTGTATATGTGGGAAGAGAGAAGTTAAGATGCTCTAACTAGAACCTAGAGAAAAAAAGTTAGCAGCTTCACAAAGTATACTCTTCTTCTATATGCTAGCACAACGACAGGTAAGTTAGCAGGCGTAGTATACTCTTCTTCCATTGTCCTTAATTGTACTTTAAATGTTGTTCTTTTTTCTTCTTCT
>NW_010381463.1:0-414 GCF_000414095.1 Morus notabilis
AATTTTGAATCATAATTATGAATTCACAAACTAAACGTCCTCTAAATCATCGACCCACCGTCAATAGGTTATTAACAATAATTAATTAATAAATTACTCACATTTAATTAGTGATTATTAATTTATCAATAATTTATTATAATAAACATGTAATTTATTAATTAAATTTAATTAATTACTAATTGATTTTAGTTTATTATTAATTGATATTGAGTAATAATAAAGAATTGTCAAGTGATAAACTAAAATTTCATTAATGGATCGTTAAGTCACTCAATATTGATCGTTAAGTCAATCAGTGATTGACAACTAAATTAATAAAAATGATCATTTTTATAAATTTTACAAAACTTCAATCATATATGAAAAAATCCTTCAAAAATTATTTGCGATGAAATTTTTTTCTTTTTTTTT
>NW_010381464.1:0-414 GCF_000414095.1 Morus notabilis
AAATAGAATGAAAAAAATAAACAAGCATAACCATACAAAAAAACTAAACGGAAAAAAATCAATTCAACTTTACAAGAAATGAAAAAAATAAAACAAAATGATTTACCTTTACAAAAACGAAATGATTAGAAAAATAAAAAAAATAAAAAAAAAACATAAAGCAAAAGAAAGAGAAGGCAAATGAACAATCAACATACAACAAATAGTAAATAAAATTTAACATGCCTCTATGTAAAATTTTGGAATAGTAATCGAACCGTAAAAATTAAAGTTTTATTATGGATTTCAAAATCACACTTGTTTGTAATTTGAGAATATGACATGAGGGGTGTTTGAAGAGAGAGAAAATAAAATATCATTAGTTTATTTTTTATAATAAAATGTATTTATGTAATTAAGTCTATCATAATCGTC
>NW_010381465.1:0-414 GCF_000414095.1 Morus notabilis
AAAAAAAAAAAAAAAAAAACCCTTGGGCATACTTCTCTGATTATACATAATTAGCGAGGATTCTCTACAAGGTCTTAAATTCAAGTTGGTATGGCTAATCCACTTCATAAGGGATTCATATGCCACAATATGTAAGTGACTATGAACAAAAAATTAAGGGTTTATTAATTTTGCACCTCAGTCCGATCAGTTTCACAACAAATAAAATAAAATAAAAGCTCCACGTGGAATGTAAGTAGCTTGGGATCAAGCTATAAATTATAAATTATGTCATGACCATTCAAAGGCTTTGTGAAATTTATTTATAATTTATGAACATTTTTGCGTAATGATCTGATGACTTTACATGCATTAAGCGCGCAGAACCAATACATATGACTATTAGTCGGATAACTTTTTCAAAACAATCTTTTT
>NW_010381466.1:0-414 GCF_000414095.1 Morus notabilis
AAAAAAAAAGAGAAAAGGGAAAGGAATAGATTGATTATAAATATGAATATTAACAAGAAGAAAAATATATTTACTTTCTCTCAAGTAATTCCTCTAAATAATGCTTCATTCCCTTATAAGAATCCAGAGGAATTGTGCTGGCTTCTTCTATGCTTACTGTTTAATTAGTATCAAGGGAATAAAAAGTTAAACATCAATTATAAAAAATTAGTAATAATTCCATAAAATAACATTACAATTAGTAAACATCACCCTCTTTATTTAAGATAGCTTATTTTAATCAAAGGTAAACTCTAATTTTTATTTTATTTCATTTTTTTTGTACGCATAAGCCAGTATCACGTTTGTCCTTTAAAAAATAACTACATTTATTGTTTCATACATTTATATAGAAAGTAAGAATTAAAAAAAAAA
>NW_010381467.1:0-414 GCF_000414095.1 Morus notabilis
TTCACATTTGAATTCACTCTAAATGGATAACAATTATCTTAATACGCAATATCCACATATCACTAACGAAAGCATTCTAATATTGTGAATTGGAATTGTATTGTACCAGTTTGATTGGCATGATCGTCATTCTCGCTGGGTTATACTCCTTTCTGTGGGGCCCCAAAAAGAAAGAAGATGGAGAATCGGAGTCGACAACCCAACACGTGATCAGAGATCGGGTCAATGCTGGATAAGTGTCTTCTATACTAGGTGAAGGCCATTGGAAGAAATGCTTAGTGATTGTTATATGTTTAGACAAGTAACATTCTGTGTTTTCTTTATATGTTTAGTACTCATTAAATACTTAAAAGTAATATTATATGTTTAGTACTCATTAATTTAAAAGATTTATTCTTATAAAGAGAATTACGT
>NW_010381468.1:0-407 GCF_000414095.1 Morus notabilis
CCTCCCCAATGTTGAACTGAAAGTGAATCATCCCAATCGGGAACACAAACACGTCTCCCTTGTGAAGAGTCTTGGTAAACAGGCGGTTTCCGTCCTCATCCGACGACACGAACCCGGCGTAAAGCGTGCCCTCGGTGACGACCAGGATTTCGCTGCTGCGCGGGTGGGTGTGAGGAGGATTCAACCCGTATGGCGCGAAGTCGAGGCGCGCCAGAGACACGCCGAGGGTGTTGAGCCCCGGAAGGTTGTCGACGTTCACCATGGATACGGTGGAGCCATCTGCATTGTTTGTGTCTCTAGGGATGTCTATCCCTGAGAAGAAGAAGTCCTCAGCCTTCACCAGCTCCGGATTCTTGCAGAATTTTCCGTTCACAAACACTGTTGATCATATGAAATTGATTGTATTT
>NW_010381469.1:0-414 GCF_000414095.1 Morus notabilis
GTATCATTATTAGGAAAAACGACCGCAAACATGAAGAATTTAAAAAGCACAACAAAACACCAAGCGACAGCAAACACAACCCCCAACAAAAAACAGGGGAAATGGTGCAAAATAAAAGAGCGAACTCTAAACGACAGCAAACTTAATAAAACTACAACGCGACACAATCCAAAATCCAAATAACCCCTTACAAGACCAAGTGTTTTTTTGGTTTTTTTATCATAATCTTTTCTTTTTTTTTTTCCTGATCTATCATTAATCTTTCTTTGGTTTATTTTTGGTTTCTTTGGTTTATTTTCTAAAAATTTTTTATTGTAAAAATTTAAAATTAAAAACTCAAATCGGTGAAATGAATGAAATTCTATGTGAGTTGACAAGGATAAGTATGCAAAATCTGATAATATTGGGGTAATG
>NW_010381470.1:0-415 GCF_000414095.1 Morus notabilis
ATATGCTCAAGCAAAAATATCGAAGAAAAAACATCTTAGTTGCTTTCCGTAGATACATTTGCTTGTTTTTATTTTTTATTTTTTGCTTTGCTTAATAAAAACAAGAAATGAATGTCCACGTTTTTCCGTTTTTGAATTTGGATAAGATATCAAATGTGCACTTTATAATGAGATTAGATATGAAATTTACAGCTAGATTATGCCTGCAACCATAAAAGCATGTATGCATTGGACATAACATTCTGGTTTTTCAATGAATATAAATATTACCCCTTTGACCCCATTTATCTTTCTAACTAAGATTGAAATTAAGTTTAAATATTAGTAACTGATTACCATGACTAGTACTTCAGTTTCGCTTGAAACAAAAACATAATAATAATAATAATAATAATAATAATAATAATAATAATAA
>NW_010381471.1:0-415 GCF_000414095.1 Morus notabilis
TATATATATATATATATGGGATAAGTTCAATTCGAGGAAACCCTTTGCTTTGTTTTTCTTTTATTGAGGGGAAAAAAAAAGGTTTCAATAATTAAGCAAACAATACATAACATTTTTACGTCATTTGTGGATGAGCATCAGTTTCCAAAAACTCTTGACAAAATAGAATCCACTAATATTACACAGTAGTACGTCCGACATCCATTATCACTGGACACATGTTGTGTGAACTCATTATCGTTTTTATGCATGTTTTCCAATAATTTAGGAAGGTCGTAGAAGAAGACTCCAAAAGATTAATACAAACAAATACAATTTGTTGTAATACGAATCAATTAAGAAAGTAAAAAATGAAAAGTAGCTGATCTTTATGATGAATACCCGTCTTTTAGTTTGAAAAACTTGAAACGTTTCC
>NW_010381472.1:0-415 GCF_000414095.1 Morus notabilis
TCTATAATATGAAATAAATATTATAAAAATATTTATATTACCTTGTTTTGGACGTTTTACAGATTGTCTTGTTGTTCTTGATTTAGGGCTGCAAAAATGGAATAATTTTTAGATATGTATTTAAATTAGTTGATAATATATATTGTGTTGAACGTGGCTTACCTTGTACTAGGTTTTTTAGGTGTTGGAGTGTGTGGATCAATTGTGCCAAGTGTTGATAGCTGTGTTGTTGGTATTAGTTGTGGGCTGAAAAAGGATAAGCTTTTTAAAAATGTGATCAATATAATATAAATATTTTTTATGTATAGTTGATAAAAGATATATAAACATTATTTACCTTTGTGGATCTTATGTTCCTGTAGTTAACAGTTTTGGTGGCGATGATGGAACATGGATGTCTTCAAATATTTTGGAA
>NW_010381473.1:0-415 GCF_000414095.1 Morus notabilis
TATATTATATATATATATATATATATATATATATATATACACACACACACATCAAACGCAACAAGAGAAAGGCTATTACTTTTCTCTCTAATATTTTCTTCACCTTGGTTGAGATCTTTCCTTACTTAATTTTGTTCTATTTCCGTCTTACTAGACAAAGCTAGGATAAAGAGGAGAAGAGAAAAAGAAGAAAAAAAAGGAAGGAAATAGGGCAGGTTACAAAACCACACGTGCAGAATTCACGTAGCAGGACGCCCAGGGCGATAAGTAAAAAATTTATATTTATATTTATATTTTATATTTTAAAATTAATACATAATTTTTAAGAATTAATGCAACAAACGACACTATTTTTTATGAATATTATATTTTTTATGATTTTATTTATTTTTCATCTTTAAAAAATAAAATAAAA
>NW_010381474.1:0-415 GCF_000414095.1 Morus notabilis
TATACTTTAACACTCCCCTTCACGTGTGGGCTGGACAATGGGCAATCGTATGGGTAAATTAAGTGAAAAGCCCAACATGTGAATATTTAAGCCTGAGATATATTAAAAACCCAGCACATGATAACAATTTAAATAAGGATAAAGAGTGCAATTATGAGAGTTTGAACTCAGGACCTTCCGCTCTGATACCATATTAGTTTACTAATACATCCCAAAAGCTTAAACTATTAGGAGGTGAGTCAACAATAATTTTATACTTTAACAGGAACCATAAAAAGGGGCTTCGTAGTTTCAGTCAATTTTATTCTTTAACAAATATAACAACTAATTGAAATTCATTCAATGAAATAAACTTTAACCATTGCAGTTAAATTTTTTCCTTTCTTTTTCTCTAAGTAAACCATCGAAGTAATTT
>NW_010381475.1:0-415 GCF_000414095.1 Morus notabilis
TGACTGGCCTTGTACAGCGCACGGATGATCTTCGGATCGGTCAGTGAGTTGAACTTGGCGATGATGTGCGCAGGCTTGCCCTCGATCGCGAATTGCGTCTCGCGGGCAATCATGTCGAGCATGCCTTTCTTGAGGGTGAACGGCGCGTGCAGCAGTTTCTTCATGCGCAATGTCTTGCCCATGCCGATCAACTGGCTGAACAGTTTGCCCACGTCTTCACACAACGCGTCGTCGGAGGTCAGTAAGCTGTAGTCGGTGTACAGGCGGGCGTTGCCAGCATGGTAGTTGCCGGTGCCCAAATGCGCGTAACGGACGATTTCACCCGCTTCGCGACGCAGTATCAGCATCATTTTGGCGTGGGTCTTGAAGCCAACCACGCCATAGATCACCACCGCGCCCGCTGCTTGCAGGCGGC
>NW_010381476.1:0-415 GCF_000414095.1 Morus notabilis
CACTTTTATTAACTATGAATCTAGACTAGTAGTAGCTTTAGTAATCCTCTATCAATATTGATCCTCATAATTACTTTTTTATCGTTGGCCATTAAATTATTTTTTTGAATATGTCCATACTTTAATATTGTCTTTCTCTATAAGCCTATCACCTACTACTTTCTTATACGTATCTCCCAATTACTACTTGCTTATACGTATCTCCCAATTAATTTTTGTTGTTGTCTGAAATTTCGCAAGGTACAAGTCATGTCCATATCTAACGATATCGTCGAAGGTATGGTATTTGAACGCAAGTCATACTTTGACAATTTCTAGGTGGGTTATGGTTTGGAATGCCAAGGAACGTAAATGGTGCATATTTTATTCAATCCGATTAGACTTTTGACTCACTTAGAAGGTTTGACTCTATTAA
>NW_010381477.1:0-415 GCF_000414095.1 Morus notabilis
TTCACATGATATGGGGGGCATCAAAGCACATGCCAAATCCATTTTAAAATTGCATTGACCACATGTAAAACAGAGGGTATTTGTGAATGATTGGTGACAAGAGTAGCAATAAAAGTTTTCGCGAACACATAAAGTGAGAAGGCCGTGGGAAGGATGAAAGGGGTGGTTGATTTGATGAGGCAACTCAGCACAAGATTTGTGGACATAAAATTTGCACGGATCACAAGCGTAGTAAGTATAAGCCTCGGCCCACTGTTTACATATTCCGCAAGTAAAGGATGTTGGCTGTCCTTGTTGGTCATCCTTTCTAATTAGGAGCAAAGGATGTTGTTGGTGACTCCAGTGTTGAATTGTCTGATCCATTTCTCTCTGTAGATGCTTACTCCTATCAATTATATATATATATATATATATA
>NW_010381478.1:0-415 GCF_000414095.1 Morus notabilis
TTTTTTTTTTATAAAAAAAATAAAGAATATATATATATATAAGAGAAAATTCAGCTAAAGTAATTAAAACTCTAATTTTATTGTCTTTTGGGATGCAAAGTTATTAATTAAATATTTATATTGAAGTTCATCTAATAAATTTTGATCATTAGACAATATAGTTAATCTATTCAATCCTTATATTTTATTTACATGCTCCATCAACCATCCCATAATCATCTTTTTAGCAAGACTATTTTCTATCGCTTTTTCTACCGCAATTTCACTATGTAATGATTCTTTTAAATTAATTTATTGCCCCTTTTTCACTAGAGTTATTTGCATATAAAATAATGTTGATGAGTGGAACAGGAGGTAGAGGCAAAGTGATTAGAGTTTTTTTTTTTTTTTTTTTTTTTTTTTTTTTTTTTTTTTT
>NW_010381479.1:0-415 GCF_000414095.1 Morus notabilis
TTTTTTTTTTTTTTTTAATAATGTTGGTCAAGATAAGCAATTCTCTTCAACTGTTTTCTTAACTTGGTTCTTAATGCACTATAGAAGTGTTGTCTTTTTCCAGCCTTGTGGATATTATTATTCCAAAAGAAGAACAACAAATTCTCTGTATAATTTGAAGGCAAGCTATTTAAATATGGCCCTTTTGCTTAATTAACACACATAAATGTAACTTTCAACAATAATTAAACCTTTTAGGAGAACTAATAATCTAAAACAAAAACTCACTCAACACTCCATAACTTTGTAAAACCAATAAATTAGGATTATAAATCTAAGAGAAAACACTAATAGGACGTTTGGTTTATGAATTCAGAATCATGAATCATGATTTTGATTTTTAAAATTTAAATTTTTTATGAAAAAAAAATACTAT
>NW_010381480.1:0-415 GCF_000414095.1 Morus notabilis
GAAAATAGATCAATCTATATTTTATCAAAAATGGAGGGATCAAAGTGTAGTTTTAAAAAGTTAAGAGACTAAAATATAATTTTTAAAAAAATTTAGTGGTCAAAATAAAATATTATAAGAATAACGAGTCAAAATATAATTTTCTGAGTATTGAAGGGTCAACACTCAACATATATGAACGTAATAAACTACTAATGGTAACACGGTAGTAGTAATTGGATAGTTTTAGTAACACATCAGGCTACCTTTAGTACAACGACAAAGTTTTGTCGATAATTTTGTAGCCCACCACTTGCAGAAGTAGGTGGTGAGGTTACCGCCAGTAACCTATTATACATTGTTGTAGCAGCAGCTTCTTTGCATTGGCAAATAAAAATGGGTAATCTTAATAAATACCCTTTAAAAGTATATACGT
>NW_010381481.1:0-415 GCF_000414095.1 Morus notabilis
CCCTCGAAGATCTTCTATGGCGGTCCCACCATTATTCAGCTACATGAGCGAGGCGTCTTCTACTTCATCTGTAATTTCTCCAACTACTGCGATCTCGGCCAAAAGATTGCCATCACGGTCCACGATTGTCGCGAAGTCTATCCGCCGTCACCGTCGCCGTCGCCTTCTCCAGCCTCAACAATTACGCCTCCATCTTTGCCCCCATATAAAGATGGATCTGAAGAACCTCCTGTGCCGGTTCCAAGTCTTGCTCCTTCAAACGTCCGCGATTCGTCGGAGAATCACCCTCCGGCTAAGAAGTCTACGGCGGCGAGGGTAAAGAGAGGTTGTCTTGGATTTTACTGTTCTATTGAATTTTTCCTCTCTAGCTTGGCTTTTGGTATTTTTTTGATAGTATTCTTTTGATTTTTTTTTT
>NW_010381482.1:0-415 GCF_000414095.1 Morus notabilis
AAATGAACGTGGTCCAATATCTTGCTCCCAAAAATTTGTTTTTCAACCGGCATCATAAGCAAACGAATCCATAAACTAAAATTTCCTCCACAAACAAATTCACCTAAACCAAATCCTTAAACAACCATTGTGTTATGGATCCAAGCTCATTAGGTCCGTTGCTTGGTGACCCACAAGATGAACTCTTGTTCATATTAACCGCAAAATTGAGCGGCACCGACCAAAAACCACTGGAAAAAACCGCCTTATGGCAGTGGCCGATACCGCCGGTTGGTGACCGAAAACCGAATCCCTTCTTCCCCAACTCCGGCACCCTGTGTTTCCTTAGTCCGCCGTCGTTCGTTCCCAAGAAGTTACTAGTCAGATGCATGAAGATGATGAAAGCTTTTTACCCTATCAGCCCGGCCCATTATTT
>NW_010381483.1:0-415 GCF_000414095.1 Morus notabilis
GAGAGAGAGAGAGAGAGAGTAGTAAATATTTGGTTCTTTGGGAAACTTTATAGTGGAAGAAAGGGAATTCTTTTTTATCAATTATAAAGCTCAACTTCAGGTTAAAAAAATGGACTATAGCAATACTTCTAATCCTTTTGCATCACCTCTTGTCCAAGTACGTCAACAACTGTATAAGATGGCGACGAAGTGCTGGAAGAACATATGCAGGATTTTTTTCTGATAACCTCCCAGCCAAAGATATTGCAAACTCTCGAACATCAAGATCCTATAACAACAGTCAAGGCAGAAACAAAATATTATGCTATGCAACAGGTTTGAGCTCCCATATTAAAACATGGAACAGCTTATTCAGCAAGATGACAACACCCACAACCAAAATCACTTATGCACTGAAATTAGAAAGGGACTAGAT
>NW_010381484.1:0-415 GCF_000414095.1 Morus notabilis
AGGCTTAGTTGATAATTATAAGTAGGAAGAAATTGATCGTCATTTGCAGATAATTTATTCTTATAAATTAGTATTCTTTTCATTATAACGATCGTACTATATATTAGTAAACTCTGTGATTGAAATATGGCTACAAAATGATTCTGTTCAATTGGCAGCATATAGTTAGTGCACGTCGTACGTCTCTATTTAAATATAATAACTTTATGCGTAGATACATTATTATATATATGCATATCATAAAATGACGCGAGATATTGACCGACGAAGAATGAAATTATTATAAAATATTAAAAATGCTAGATAATATGAGTTTTTTGGCCACTCATGCAAAACAATAATATATAATCATGATGATCTTTCCTATGAGAACATGATAACAGTGCATGAGACATACAAATCATACATGATTAAT
>NW_010381485.1:0-415 GCF_000414095.1 Morus notabilis
AAAAAAAAAAATCAAAAGAAGAAATAGCATTTAATGAAGCTTTGTGGTTGACATTCATTTCCATAGGTTTGGCAAAGAGCAACATAACTCAATAGGCTCCTTAAACAAACTTGTGTTTAATACACAAAGACAATGGCAGCTTCCTTGGCCTCCCACTTTAGAGTTTTTGTGTTTTTCGTTTTTATATTTAATTCCAATATTTATACGAGCAGCATTTTTCCATGGAGAAGCGTCGGCAATATATTAATTAACCACCAGACAATAAATAGTAATATTCAAAACTTGTTCCCTTGACAGGTTACATAATTATTATCCCCTTAAAATTTCCACTTTCTAAGCTAAAAAGACTTTTTTTTTCCTTAAAAAAAGTCATAACGGAAGAAGATTCTCCTTATGGTCCTTGTGTAAAAAAAAA
>NW_010381486.1:0-415 GCF_000414095.1 Morus notabilis
TCAATGGTTTCATCATGGTCATCTTCCACGACAAATTCGTTCACGTGGTGTCCGACCAACTCTTCAGGGTTGTAGCCCAGCAAGGCCGTCCAGGAGGGATTTACCCGAACGAATATTCCATGGAAATCGATGACCAGAAGCAAATCAGGAGAGGTATGCCAAAGCTGGTTAAGCTCAAGATTACGCTGCTGAATCTGATGCTCCAGTGTTTCGTTCAAAGCCTGTAACTGCGCTTCTATTTGCACGCGCTCACGTTCTCTGTGAACGGTTTCAGTGATTTCCATCCCTTGGTTGAAAAGGCCAACGATCGTGCCGTTTTCCCCACGAATCGGCGCAGCACTGAAGCTCCAATACGTTATCTCTGCCTTGCCTCGCCTTACCATGGGCAACTCGACTTCGACTTGTGAGAAACCTT
>NW_010381487.1:0-415 GCF_000414095.1 Morus notabilis
GATTGATTTTTGTAATATATCGTAGATCTCTTTTTTAATCATTTCATTTGTCTCTGTTGCCCGTATTTAAGAGCTTCGTTGCTTCTTGTGCTCCTGTGGTTGCCGTCCATCATCACGATTAGATTTCCAGAGAGCGTTTAGTTCATAAATTTAAAATCATGATTTAAAATTATTCTTAATTTATGTGTGTTTTTTTATAAGAGAAAATATTATATCGAGTCACGAATCATGATCTGAACCATAATACAGATCTTTACTCTAAACACACCATAGATAACATCCATCATCTATGGACTACTGCTGGTGCACGTGCACTGATATGATTTTGAAGAAATATATTGTTGATGTTCCAAATATGTTGGTGCCGACATTTTGTTGCAAGAACTTTTTTTCCATAGCAAAAATCAATTGAAAA
>NW_010381488.1:0-415 GCF_000414095.1 Morus notabilis
ACGATCAAATTCTGGTTATCATAAAATTATTTTTCATGTTTTCTTGGAAGAATCTCAAAAAACTACAAAATCGTATACTGTCACGTTAGGTTCGGTCGACCGGTGACAGAGCTGTTATACTCAACCGGTCGACCGCCTTACACTAACCGGTCGACCGGAGAGGTCGACCGGTGTCTGTGTGACAGTAACCCAGATTTTCAGAAATCAAAGTAGTTTTTTCAATTTATTGAAAAAACACAAAACAATTTTATAAACCAAGAAAAATTAGATAAATTTATATCCTTCATCTTCAAGATCCTTCATAAATCTCCTCCAAGAATTTTTACATGAAAAATTCCTATACCGTTTTCTGGTTTACAAAATTTGTACTAAAGAAAATAAAATAAACCCTAACGGCAATGATAGACCGTATATC
>NW_010381489.1:0-415 GCF_000414095.1 Morus notabilis
TAGAATACTTGGAAATGCAAACAAAGTTCACAAACATTTCAGATTCTTTAATACATACACACTGAATACTTAGATATTTGATGAGGATGCTCAATGAGACATTTAACCAAACGGTTTGTTGGCATTTAGTGGACTGGAGGCATACAAATACAATTCAAAAATCATAAATTGATATCAAATCTCGATTTACATGTTTCTAATGGCAAAAGCTTAACAATTTTAACAGGCATTTTTTCTGATATTCACAACCTTAACAGAATGAAGCACAAGTTCCACAGACACTTTGCGGAACAAGAAAGTGACAAACAACTTATTTCAAAACCTGTGAATTCTCAAAAGCCCTAATAGCAATTCCACGACTAAACTACACATCCAATTTCAAAACCCTAGAAAAATTTTCGCCACGATTTTTTTT
>NW_010381490.1:0-416 GCF_000414095.1 Morus notabilis
TTCCTCAAATATTTGATTTTGGTGTGACATAGATAGAATATCATGAATAGGTTTTGCTTACTAACAAATCATTTGTACAAAAATGTACACATCACCAGTATAGCTAGCCTCTCTACTTTAAATTTCAAAGCAGTGGTTTTAGAGAAATGAATCGGAATGTTACAACAAAATTAAACTGCTTCCTTTACATTTTGTATTGGTTCACTGTAATAAGTTTGATGAGCGTACACACACACATATATACCTGAAGACGCCATATGTGGTCACTGCAGGGCTTGACCTTGTGACGGTTTCTGTAGAAATTCAGGCGAGCCTCCTCAACTTGTGCTTGCTCTTCCGGCGTTCCTGCGGTCGGATCGAACTCGAATATCTGTCTTCCCAAGAAGTTGTTTGTGCTGAACAAATATGGATCTTCC
>NW_010381491.1:0-416 GCF_000414095.1 Morus notabilis
AAAAAAAAAAAAGGATAAGATAACCTTTTTTCTCCTACAGAAGAAAAGGGAAATAATCAAAATCTTTTTTATTCCTTCAATTTTTTTCTTCTCTCAAGTGAAACTCTATTGGCCGGTTTCTTTTTCTTTTTCAGTCATTGCGAATATTTTTTACTGTCTCGTTAGATGAGTTAACTACAATTTGCAATCTACCAACAAAAAAAGAAGAAAAAAAATTGAACTAAAAGTGGTAGAAAGCAATATGGAAAATTGGAAATGCACGCCATGCATGAATGGCTGAGAAGGGAAACGAGTAAATTGATGAATGCTTGTTCTAATGAGTTTTTTTTATTTTATTTTAAGTGCTAATTACGAGTGATTTGGATACTCATGCTCAATAACTTAAGAATAAGGCAATGTAGGTATAACATTTTTTT
>NW_010381492.1:0-416 GCF_000414095.1 Morus notabilis
ATATATATATATATATATATGTATATGTATACACACACACATGAAGGCACAAAGCAAGCAGATTCTACAAATTAAGGTTAGTGAACCTTAATGAATTCATGCTTGTCCACGCCTAGGAACCACCAACCATGCACACACGAATGCTTTCCAGGCCAGGTTGCGTATTATAAGCGGCAGTATGTTTGATTATAAATTATTTGCATTAACACATATTTTATGGTTATAAAGTGATCTGGAGATTGTTGGCGAAGAATGAGTAGTAAATGGTAATTAACGAAATTTTTTTTATATATTTCTTTTTTTTTCTATAATCTCGAGGAACGTGAATTTTGTTTCAACATTCTACAAGCTACTATATATAATTAATATAAGGTATAGGGGACGTTTGGTATGCAGTAATCTTAAGGATGAAAATG
>NW_010381493.1:0-416 GCF_000414095.1 Morus notabilis
TAACAAATTTGGCTAAAGATACCACTTTAAACTTTTTCCACTCCACCCAATCTAGTAAGTTGACGTATTAAAGTCTTACTTTCATGGTTCAACTACCATGTCTTATTAATTTGACACAATAGCATGATTGCTTTTTGCATACTCTTGTATGATTAGTACATATCGCACGCAAATCAGAAGTCGACCTTCGCACAAAAATTCAAAATGAATCCTTTCAGGTCTTTATATCATATACGGTATACCTAAGACCCTTTTCTATAATTAGCTACGATCATGGATATAATACAACAAAAATTGAGACTTCAACCATTTCTAATAATAAAAATAAATCAATAACACATGAAAAGCTTTTACAAGGGAACCGAAACACAATATACCTCAACAATGTTGCCCACCAAGTAAGGTAACTGCTTGTT
>NW_010381494.1:0-416 GCF_000414095.1 Morus notabilis
AAATAAAAAGTTGAGAGAGGAAGATACGAGTGGGGAATTGAGGTATTTTGATCCTCGTCTTTAGCTCTTTATAAGCACGTCTTTCGCTTTCTACTTGACTTTGGCGGACCCTCTAAATTCTCTCCCTCCCCCCTCTATTTTCTCTAGCCAATATATAGTACTAGAGACTTATCCTAGTATGAAATCAAGAGTACAAAATACCCAATAAAAGGGTATAAATGAATAAGCACAAAAAATATCCTACCAATAGTATATTATATTGAAACAACGTGTTTTTATTATGCACGCTCTGTCAATTTTGTATATTTTTATATTTCGATTTGACTTTAATCACATTTAATGTGCACGATTAATGATTTCAATAATAAAATTATAGGAAATGTCTCTAAGTTCGGTGTAGATATAATTTTTTTTTT
>NW_010381495.1:0-416 GCF_000414095.1 Morus notabilis
GACGGCCAAGGGCTTGTTGGCGGCAACAAAGGCTAGGTTTTGCAAGAAGAGCTTGAAGCTGAGGCCATCAAATGTTACATGGTTGGTGGTGAAACCCATTGCAAATCCACCGCACTTAAAAGTTGTAACCTGTCCGGGTTAATTTACGAAACAACATAGCATATAATAAGTAATTAATTCTTGTACGTTCTTTGTCTACTAATTAGCGCCCCTATCATAATTATTGTCTCATTAAATACAGCTACAATGATAATTGTGAATCCTAGGACGGTTGCAAGGACCCAATTGGTTTTTTGTTTTTACATAATCATCCACTATTCACTTTAATGTTTATATATATGACCCGTACGTAGTAGTTCGACTTTGCCACTTAGGGGTACAAAAAATTTACGGTCTTATAAAAAATATAACTAGAA
>NW_010381496.1:0-416 GCF_000414095.1 Morus notabilis
AAATTGTTACCTTAATAAAAATCTAATCTCCACTCCACTAAAAAGTTTTCAATTCATTTATATTCATAATGATAACATTTTTTTCATAATGAAAACTTAAAATTCTTTTCTACACTACATTTATTTTCACGATGAACATACGGTTTTTTCATAACGAAATTTCATCATTGTTATAACATAAAAACAGTTATGTAAACATACATTCATTTTCATAATTATCACATCTATAACAAAATATTATAATCTATGTTGAAATCAACGTTCTTAGACAAACAACTCGGATCAAACAGACAAACAATCTAAGAAAGTTGAATAAAAACAAGTCAAAATCTCACGGTTCTTGTAATAAAATATTGAGTGTGTTTTTTCCTCTCAGATTGAGGGAATTTATAGTACATTGAGAATAGTGAGTTTAA
>NW_010381497.1:0-416 GCF_000414095.1 Morus notabilis
AAAGTGGGTCTGGGGGATTTCTGGGTATAAAAAAAAAAGGAGCTAAATTTCAGCAAATAAACAGAATCATACTTTGCAAAGGATTTCAAAAAAAAAAAAATTGAATACTCTACCACTGTCGCATAAAAGGGAATCTTGTGAGGCAATTGTTCAGCACACTGAAGAAGGAGCTGTCACAACGAACAAACACAGTAAAAACCAAAATGAGATCAACAAATTCGCAGATATAACTATTCTTTGATACCAAAAATACAAAATTGAATCAGAAAACAAAGTAATTACGGGCAAAATGTCATTAGAAGAGGGCTCGAGCTCTCGCCGAAGCACGCCATAGCATGTTTCCTGCAAATTTTGAATATTGCAAGTAGTGTTTCAAGCTCTGGAACAAAACAAGTAGGGAATTTGAACGAGAAAGA
>NW_010381498.1:0-416 GCF_000414095.1 Morus notabilis
AAAAAAAAAAAAGAAAAGAAAAGAAAAAGAAAATCTGTGGCCGTGTTTGGTATAGGAAAAACGTAGAAGGAAAGATAAAAGTAGGAGAAATAATGGATGGGTTCTAGGACAAGAGAGATTAGGCATTGTTTGTTTAGAGTGATTAAATAAATAAATAGATTAAATGAGTGTTTCCAAAATTATGTCTAGAGGACCCAGTTTTGACCTCTCTAAAGATGGGACGATTAGATGAGGGAATTTACACACCAAACATGACAAGAGAAAGACCCTAATTTTTCTTTCTTTTTTTTCCCATATGAATTATATATCTAATTCTGGGTCATGTTTTCTTTCCCTCTTACCAAATAATGTCTAAAGGATGCCCAACTTAGTTTCCTTTTCCCTATCACAATTTATCAACTCTTTTTTTTTTTTTT
>NW_010381499.1:0-416 GCF_000414095.1 Morus notabilis
AAAAAAAACGAGAATATTCTGCGCTAAAGTTTGAAAAAGAAATAACATAGCAATAGTTGAAGGATACAATTTTGAACGTTGGACTTAATTTTTTATATTTTTTAATGTTGATATGACTTTTACGTGATGATCAGATAGTTTAAAACCATATTATTTTACATCTTATGACATAAATTATAAAGGAATTATTATGATAAAACTAAAAAAATAAATTATCAGTAATTTTTATTTTTTAATTATTAAAACTGTATTAGAAAATATTTATTTTATATATTTAATATGATTTTAATTAAATTTAATGGTTAAAAATTGACAGAGGCATCTCAAAAAAAGTCTCAAATTGTAATTATAAAAAAGTTAAAATGTAAAAACCTCTTTTACAAGGTTTTTTTTTTTTTTTTTTTTTTTTTTTCTCG
>NW_010381500.1:0-416 GCF_000414095.1 Morus notabilis
ATTTTTATTTTTATTTTCATATAAAAAATAAAATTATTTTAAAATAAGTTCTAAATGCGTCCAGAAATTTCCCAAAAACAAAGCCCAGGAGTTTGAATGCTATGAGGATCGCGTAGGCAAGTATGAGTACATCGGAATAATAATAGTAGTAGTAAAGTAGAGGCAGCACATGGGAAAATGGATAAGAGTTAAACAAAACAAAAACAAAAACAAAAACAAAAAAAAGAAGAAGAAGAAGAAGAAGAAGAAGAAAAAGAAGAAAGAAAATAGACCGTTGGATTTGAATTTCAAAGGTTACCGGAAAAAGGAAAAAATCATCCCTATTCTATGATGGTGTGAGGTCTTTCGGCCTTTGTAGCTTGGGCTTTATATGCCACGGCGCAGATTAAAGCAAAGGTGATCTTCAACTAGATGAT
>NW_010381501.1:0-416 GCF_000414095.1 Morus notabilis
GAAGAATGCATTTAAAATGTATATGTTGTATGATAAATTCAAATAAAACTCGTAAAATTTATCTCTGTCGTTGAAATTCTCACTTTTGCATATAAGAGAAGTCTGCACAACGTGAAATTCTCTATCATAGAGAAATGTTACCTTTGTCTTTGTTCAACTATACACATTTAAAGAAAATGTGGACGTTGCTTAATTAAACAAAAATACAGCAAAATGTATTATCATTATTAAATACATTACATGATAATACTGCAAAAGGAGGAAAAAAAATTATACTTCTTTATAATACATTTATTGTGATATTTACATCATAAACATTTAAGTAGTCGGATAATGCTCTTTTTTTTTATAAGACACTTTCATTGAACGCCTAATTATCAAATCATTTCTTCGTCTTCTGACGTGGAACAAACACC
>NW_010381502.1:0-416 GCF_000414095.1 Morus notabilis
TTTTGATGAGGAAGAACCGAGCTTGGAGGAGTTGAAGGAAGCTTTTGGTGTATTTGATGATAACAAAGATGGTTTTATAGATGCCTCGGAACTTGGTAGGGTTTTGTGCAGTCTTGGTTTGATCAAAGAAGAATATTCATCAGGAACCGGTACTGATCATGAGCGCCTAAGGATGATGATAAAAACAGTGGATGAGAATGAAGATGGAGTCATTGATTTTAACGAGTTCCTCAAGTTTATGGAGGATTGATTTTAACAATATGGCTTTGGCCTTTGAGTCATGACTTTGTACTAGCTAACAGCTGCGTGTAATATTTACATTTTATTTCCTTTTAACGGTAGAAGAATTTGTTATCTTTTTGGTTAATAAGAATCCAAATATGTTGTGCAAAAAAATAAAAGAATAAAATGTATGC
>NW_010381503.1:0-417 GCF_000414095.1 Morus notabilis
AAAAAAAAATAAATAAATATTGATTAGTAACATAAATTAAGCATATTTACATGTTTTCTTCTGCATCCCACCCAAAGATTTTGTCAAGGACCAAAATGCACATACTATCCTCTTAAGTATTTCATTTGAGTTTGCAGGTGGAACAAGTGGTTTTTGGGAACTGTATTTCCTGTAGTAGGAGGTTATTAGAGTGTGAATTGGTGATTGTATTGCCTTTTGATGATTATGAATATTTCCTTTTGAAAAGAAAAAAGAAGTCAATATACAAATTTTAATTTTTAGAATTATTACCATAACAAGAGGACCAATTCAAGTCATCAATATTTTCATAGAGAACAATCAAAGCATACAAATAAAGTGAATACTTATTATTTTAAGTCCTCAAAAATTTTCATGAAAAAAAAAAAAATATATATA
>NW_010381504.1:0-416 GCF_000414095.1 Morus notabilis
ATATATATATATATATATATATATGTATGTATGTATTTATACTTTGCAAGTTCTCTAATAATTTTGTAAGGGAATTTCGGACATTTGGCAACGTAGCATGCCTAGGATTTGTTTTCTTCGGGCCTTACCATCTCCACCTCTCCGTAGGAGGTCTCATCTACATCATCTAGTTTCAAAGCTTGTTAAGTATTTTGGCCATGTTGGATCCGCTTTTGACAAGTTGGTTATCTAATAATTATTTCAACACCTGACACGTCATACCAATTTGAATAGTTTGATTGGAAATTAATCACGAGTAATTTATTAGTTGAATTAAGGTTTAAGGTTTTATTAAATATGGAAATATAAATACATATCTATTTTAATCAAGTAATTACGACATTGAGTTAATTGAAATTAAATTGAGGTTGTTTTAT
>NW_010381505.1:0-417 GCF_000414095.1 Morus notabilis
TTTTTTTTTTTTACGCTATATTTTCTGAATCAATTTCTTACTTTTCTCTCTCGATCAAAGTAAATCAATCAATTAAAATAGGTCTCTCATCAAGTTTATAATGCCATTAGCACTTCAATTTCTCAATCAAATTAGATTTTGATTAAGGGTAGATTAATATCTTGTTTTCATGGAAGTCGATCCATCAAGGATTTACTAATGTTAATCCATAATCTGTGTACGTTCATCTCTTTTTTTTCCCTCAATACTCAAAATCCATTCATAATTGATGAAAATCGATCAATAATATTTAAAACTGAACAAATAATTTAACCCAAAAAAAAATGGATACATACCCATCTAAACAAGATTTCAAACATTATTTCAAGTTCAAATAAAAAAGTAAAAAACCACATTTAAACACCGATTCAAACCACA
>NW_010381506.1:0-417 GCF_000414095.1 Morus notabilis
GATAGATAATGTATAGAATATTTACAATATTTCTATAAAAAACAACCGAACAATAATTAAGATTGATCTGGGGTTTTTTATAATCGTAAATTCTCCATCTTCTTTGAAGATGGGAATAATAAATAAACTAAAATTAGTATATAAACCCCTACAGAGTTAGGAGTGAGGTGAGTTTTTTTAATAATGGATAATATATTAATAAGGGATTATTCTTCTTTTTGCCTTACAAAGTATATATTAAAATTAGCATCATTCTTTACTTCTTTACATTTGATATATACGGATAATGTTTTTCTAATGAATAACTATTCATATAGACAGAAGGAACAAAATAGTTGATTTTTATAAACATAAATTATGTTATACACACCTTCTCTTATTTCCCTTTTAGAAGTATTATTGGTTACAATTCCTGTC
>NW_010381507.1:0-417 GCF_000414095.1 Morus notabilis
TTTGTTTTTTTTTAAATGGAAGCAAGATGCCAATGTGAAACTGTAGTTTTTTTGTTTGTTTTGTAGCATTATTTATCATAGATGGAAACAAGAGAGAGATACATAAAGAAGCATACTTTTACATTACATATTACACAAATACACATTAATTGACTCCATCATGAAAACCAAAGGAGTAAGAGCATTATACAATAGAAACATACTAATAGGAGATACAGTTTGGTAGGTCTAAAGGATACAGTTTTCACTCCTATGTAAAATGAGAAGGGGCACAAAACAAGGTCCTTATAAAAGTATAACAACACAAGAGATCCTAGACGTAGTATTAAGTGCTAATTAATTAGCTCGAAGAGTATATTTGTTTCTGCCATATTCTGTAATCACTACTCCACCATAAAGCTTTGCTGCCTCGTTGCA
>NW_010381508.1:0-417 GCF_000414095.1 Morus notabilis
TTTTTTTTTTTTTTTGGTCAATAATTAGATAGAAATTCTGCCTAGCATGAAGCATATATTTATGTAATTGTAATTTTAGTGAAGCGAAATAAAAAATCTCATTTTCTGATTTTTTGTTTGTCAAAGTCACATATTGTATACAAAGACCATGCAATTTTGTAGTTGCCTTGTAAGTTGTATCTTTCAGTTCAATGAGAATGTGTAGTTATTCTTTTACTGTTGGAAGATATTATAAGATATTTACGATGAAAATCTGAATATGGAAGTTGCTGAAAATATCAGCAAGTATCCATGCACTAGGAAACGTATGAAACGACAAATTATCAATTGTCGTAAAGCTGAATCCAAGGTTGATCATGTAGAAAATCCATGTAGTCAAATCACAACGGACCAATATCATTAAAAAAAAAAAGAAAA
>NW_010381509.1:0-417 GCF_000414095.1 Morus notabilis
TCATTCTGTTTACCTAAGGTCAGCCATACTGACTTCAGCAAACTTTTCCCTCAATTGACTCAATATTGATGCAAAAGCTAAGGAATTAAGAAATTACGGGTTTGTTCGTGTGCACTTAAATTTTAAAAAATTTTAAAATTTAAACTTAAGTTATAATTTTATTTAAGTTCGTATTTTTTTTTTGTAAAATTTGAGTTTGAAATTAAATTTTAATTTGAGTTTGGGATTAAAATTTGAGTATAAATTTCTCCTTCAACTTAAGTTCCTAAATTTAAACTCAAATTAATAAACAATATTTTTTTTATTTTTAAAAATGTTATAAATTTTTTATTTTAATTCAGATTGAGATTATTCTTTTTTTTTATACGTTCACGATGAAAAGACGAATAAAACTCCACCCATATACCCTATTAAAAT
>NW_010381510.1:0-417 GCF_000414095.1 Morus notabilis
AATGTTTTGTAGGACTTTACAAGGTAACTCTCTTGAAGGTCCCATACCATCCAGTTTTTCTCAGTTGACCTCATTGGAATCCCTGTAAGTATGTAGAGAGATAGGAAAATTTCTCTTATTGATCTGTCTTCCCAGTTCCCCTGTAGGAACAAGACTAAATATTAATTTTATTTGTTCCTAATTCATATGCAGGCGAATTGGCGATTTATACACCGGAAGTTCTACCCTTGATTTTGTTCAAAATTGGGAGAACTTAACTGAGTTGTAAGTAAAGAACTCCTTGATTCCATGTCAGATGTACATCATCTTATTTTCTATAGTATACTTTCTCATGCATTTATCCTCCTAACCATTTAACTTACTGCTAGTTTTCTTTTCTTCCGACAGAATTCTAAGAAATGCATTGGTTTCTGGTCC
>NW_010381511.1:0-417 GCF_000414095.1 Morus notabilis
AAAAAAAAAAAAAAATTTTAAGGAAAGAAGTGAAATACTTTTCACTTAAATGATCTTGGAAACGCCATTTTTGGAAGACCACACTAGTTTCCTCATATATTTTTATATCTTGGATATTGAAACTATTAGTTAAATGAAAACGTTTTCCCTTGTCGACACTATGTTTAGGCAACTTTTTGGCATCCTTGGATTCTCTTATTTCCCATATGGGCAGCACAGCTATATATATAGAGATCTTCGAATCATACAAAAACTATGTACATACATATATAGATATATAAACAGTTTGGCAAATGATTGTCACATTGTGGAATTCACCAAGATAAGTGAATTGCAAACACTTCTTTTGATGGAAGCAAAATCCTTTTCACATTTTCTTCGAGTTGTTTTTGTATATGAAGGTCCCGTTCATTTCAC
>NW_010381512.1:0-417 GCF_000414095.1 Morus notabilis
ATTTTTTCAATCCAAATCTAATTCCATTAAATCCAATGGTTTTGGTGCGGTTTGAAACCGTGGGGCTTAGGTTTGAGTCAGTTTAGAACTGCTTATCCTTAAAGACCTACAAAAAGTCTAAATTATCGTATCAATTAAATAAAAAAAATTGCGCAACGTTTTCGTTGTATTCAAATATTAAATGTCAATAAAATCTAAATAACTTTCTTACTATTTAACTAATTCTTTGTGCATAAAATGCCTCAACCATTCTTGGACGTATAGTGAACTTCTAAATGAATACCAACAGAGAGAATGCAGATTTTGAGGTGAGTAGAAATTTGAAAACTAATACCTTTTTGGTCATTTGAGAGGCGATGCTATACTTGATGTTGTTTCACTATTCATTGTCCCTTCAATGATTGTCTGAAAATGATG
>NW_010381513.1:0-417 GCF_000414095.1 Morus notabilis
AAAAAAAAGTGTTATTAGATAAAAAGTATATAAGAAAAATCATGGGTAAGAAGAATTAAGATTGTTCATTTCACAACGAATCATAATGTATAAATTAATAAGGCACCTTGTAGACTGGACCAAAACCACCCTCACCAATTTTATTTATGGAGGAGAAGTTGTTAGTAGCATTGGCAATAGTATCTAAGTTAAATGAAGGTAGCTCTACATCTTCCTCTAGAAGAATAGGACCCCGATCTTCGATTGAATTGATTGTTGTTTCCTCTGTAAAACAAGAAACTAAGCTGAAATGCATGATCTGTGATTCTGTAGTGCTATCAATAAAATTCTACTCGATACATGTTTGTTTGTTTGGACTGTCAAAGGCGTGGATACCTATACTAGTTATCAACGAATTATATATATATATATATATAT
>NW_010381514.1:0-417 GCF_000414095.1 Morus notabilis
CATCAGAGCTGCGATACAAATTTGTCATATCGGCGGAGATTTGTGGCGATGCCGTGGAGTCCTGCCGCGTTGGCATGGAGATTCAGAGATCGTCCGCCATATTTCATCGTTGATTCTCCCTTACGCGAAAGCCGGCCTTGCAATGTTGCAATCTCTAATGGCAATAACGGAGTTTAGTAGCATTTAGAGAAGAGAGACAATGAGATCAAGAAAGAAAGAAAGACGTGGGTAGGAGGGAGGGAGAGAGAGAGATAGAGAGTGGGAAAAAATAGAATGGTATCAAATTTTTTTAATGGCACAATTAATAAGATTAGAAAAAATAATAGTTAATATTGTAGTCTTCTCTTTTCTTAATTTTTTAGGAAAATTGAAATACCATTCTTCCTTTCGAATCATTTCGGGCTCAAGTTTTTTTTT
>NW_010381515.1:0-417 GCF_000414095.1 Morus notabilis
TTATTATTTATTATTATTTTTTCCTTTACTTTGTCTTTTATTTTTCTTCTTACTATTTGTTCTTTTTTCCCCTTCTGTTACATCTAACTTATTTTTCCCTCATTTTCTTACTTTTCGAATTTCTTCCTCTCTCTTTTCAATGGCTCAATGATCACGGCAGTAAATTTTCCTACAAGGAAGATGAAAACTAATCAGGAAGGAAAACACAAAAAAAAAAACAAAAAACAAAAAATGAAAAAGAGTTCAGGACAACATTTAAAAAATTAGTAAGTGCACTACTTGCCTGAGTCATACAAAGGAAAACATTTCAGCGGATCATCTGATAATGTACACCACTTGCTTGAGTCATACAAAGTAAAACATTCAAACTGATCCTCTCGTTACGTACACCACTAGCCTGAGTCATACAAAGGAAAA
>NW_010381516.1:0-417 GCF_000414095.1 Morus notabilis
CTTAAGGTGATGCTTTTCTATATCTATCCCTTCCCATGAGCCTCCTCTGCTGTTGCTTCTTTGTTGAATTGCAGATTGTTGTATAGCAATTCTTCTCCTAACCCCTTATCAGTCTCTCTATGCTTTTTCCCCCTCAATTTCTATTCTATTCCATTGCATTGTCGAAATAAGGAAAGTAGGATCTTTGACCTGGTTATTCAATCAAACTGGTCAATTAGGGATAGATTAGAATTGTTTGTCCAGCTAAAAAAAAGCAAGAACCCTGACTTGAACAATAGAAAATAAGACAAATAAAAATATAGTCCATTTCTCAACAATTGAAATAATAGAACCAAAACACAATAATAAAAAAGCCTAATAGCAGTTCAACTTCAAAATTTAAAAAAGAAGAAGAAGAAGAAACACAATAATAAAAAA
>NW_010381517.1:0-417 GCF_000414095.1 Morus notabilis
ATATATATATATATATCTATGTTTTCTTTCTCAAAACATTTGAATTTCTGTTCAAAACAGCGACACAAACAGCTTATAAGCATCATCTCTATTTTGGAAGAGCTTGTTTAATTCATTTTAACTTCCGGTTAATTTATACACTGCAGGTTTCTTTAATTTTTCTTTTCATTCAACTGCTGGAATTGATATTGTTTTTGTTGTTTCCCTTTTGTTTTCTTGGCTTGTTACGAATATATATGAAACTTTAGTAAGATACAAAACTTTTAGGCCGCATGATTTAGGTATGGAAGTGGTGATGATCTAGCAATTCTTTTCTTCTAGTGCATGCATGCTACACGGAAATATATAAAACTTCTTAAAAAGTCTTAAAATTTTGAAGCCACATCAAATGTATGTGCTTGATATAGATTTTTTTTT
>NW_010381518.1:0-417 GCF_000414095.1 Morus notabilis
GGGCTATACTAAATAGAAGTCACTCCTTTATACGAACATCAATAGCAGAGAGAATACCTTTCCTAACAGAGAATTTACTATGAACTTGATTCACAACACTCAAGCTGAACTGGGCATATCTACTCCACCCATAAGGCAAAGCACCTGAATCAGCAACATCTAGATACATTGACAAATGATCCACATTGTTCCCTTTGGGGAAAATCAGTATCCTCCTGCAGCACATTTTAATTTAATGCAAACTCTAATGAATAAAGAATAATGATGACCAAAAGACGTAATCTACTTCCAAAATACTTTAATCAACAGAAACCAACAAGACTATATTGAATTACCATTTGTAGCCTCCAACATAAAAGACATCAGAATAGAGCTTCTTGATATTAAGCCTCGAAAAGTTATCAATTGTCCACGTGA
>NW_010381519.1:0-417 GCF_000414095.1 Morus notabilis
AAAAAAAAAAAGCTTATGCCTTTGCCAGTTGCTGTGGTTGCCCAGGCTGGTTCAGTTGCAAATTCTGTAAATATTAGCTCTGAGAGCTAACGGACCATGTGCGCTTACCTGTTATCTGGTTCAGTTGCAAATTCTGTAAAATATTAGCTCTGAGAGCTAACGGGCCATGTGCACTTACCTGTTATTGTGGGCCAGCTTAATACTCGGTCCATTATAAACTTTTGGCAATGCTAAACACACACTGAGTTGCTTATGCTGCGCGTACAATCTGCCACGTGGTTACTTCCCGTGCAGCGAAATGCTGCCTCAAACTTGACAACTGGACACTTCTCAACATTTATGCTCCGTTTGTTTTGACAATTTTAGAGCTCGTTCATTTCGCTGATTTGAGTTTAGAATTCGAGTTGAGATGTGATT
>NW_010381520.1:0-417 GCF_000414095.1 Morus notabilis
AAAGTTACATAATGACGAGGCCAATATAATAAAAAAAGAAAACTTTTAATTTTAGATCATAAATTGATTTTATTAAAAAGCCATCATTAAAAAAGTAGAAAATGAATACTTGAAACTTTCTGAGGATATATGAGAAAAATTAAGAGAAAAACATAACAGCATTTAAAGTTAATTAGCCCCTTCAATTAGTTTTTGTAAAAATTACACAACTTGACTTTTTTAGGGGTGAATTAAAATGTAGCTTAATTCTAAAAATATTACTTATATGGGTTATTTTTTTAATTGCGTTTTCTCGACAATCGATCTAAAAGTACCCCTTTAAGTTGACTTTACTGTATTAAATTTTGATGACTAATTTCCATATTTTTCTCACAGTTGAATTTCTTATATATGTGTGTTTAAATATATATATATATA
>NW_010381521.1:0-417 GCF_000414095.1 Morus notabilis
ACTAGAGGTCCATATTTCTGATTCCCTTACTACTAGTCCTACGCCTTCTCTCCTCTATGCTAGGAAAACTGTGATAGAAAAGTTCAGACGCAAGGACTCCAGTGGGGTAGTCATCTAATTCACCTTTCTTTCTTTTTTTCCCCTGCAGACTGTCCCTCAATTGCCTACTTATTGTTTTCGGACTGTTCCTCAATTGCCTACTTATTGTTTTTTCCCTTGCGAACTATCCCTCAATTGCCAACAATGATTAGTGATTTTGTTTTTTTAAACCTAGTAAGCTAGGGTTCGGATGCTCGAAAAATTTGAGTCCACTGAGGTTAAAATCACACAAGCTTAGTGACTATGGATGTTAAATCACACAAGATCATAACACATATGAAATTAATCAAAGGAGTTGGTTCTATACTTACCGAATAT
>NW_010381522.1:0-417 GCF_000414095.1 Morus notabilis
TATATATATATTTATTTATTTATTTATTCAGAATCTCCAAGCCGCGTGTTACATCTAAATAATATATAGCATATAGGAAAATATTTAAAAGGGCAAAGCAAATGTAAAAATTCGTCAGAGTAATTTAAGTAGAAATTGGTGAGTGAAATAAGTAATAGTTTGTCACTTTCTGTGGGATCCACCTTGCACAAGAGCAGTAGGGAAATTAACTAATAGTTTATTAATGTTTAACAAAGAGCAATAAAAATAACAAAGAAAATATAGAATATTAGTTTGAGAAATCACTCGAAATAGAGTTGCTGATTCAAGCTTAATGGACAAGTATTATAAATGCTCAACAACCTTGCAAATAACTTCAAGAGAATGTACACATAGTCACCTAAAACACCTAAAAAGAGTTACTTTCTTTTTTTTTTT
>NW_010381523.1:0-417 GCF_000414095.1 Morus notabilis
TACTACGTGAGCATCATAATAGCTCGCTCGGTCTCTCCTCTCCTAAAATGTCCAAACATCTATATTTGTAAGGTGGTACTGTCAAATTGTAGAATTTAAATCATACAAGAGACACAACGCAATTCACCTGGAAGCAGAGGACAAGATCTCCAACCTTAACCATGTGACACTCTGAATGCTCGATAGGAACAGAACGCTCTCGTATTGCTTTTTTTATGTTGATCCACTCATCCTCTTCGGATCCAAATCCAACATATCTGACACGAACTTCCTTTAACAGGTTAACAGATTCATCAAATGAAATTAATACGATGAATAAAGCAAAATTGTTTCTTGTTAGACATATTTAATGCAATGCACATAACAGTGTTGCCCCTACGAAAACTTTCAACTCTTATATACAAGACTTTTTTTTTT
>NW_010381524.1:0-417 GCF_000414095.1 Morus notabilis
GTTTTTTTTTTTGTTTTTTAATTATTTATTTTCTTTTTATTCTGAAATGGTCATAAACAGACAACATAACACCCTGTTGCAAATCAGGTAGACAGGTTAAGATAAATAAAAAATCAGAGTAGACAAGCGTAGGACGATAGAGATGGAAAGGGGGAAGAGCTCAGGGCCCAACCAGGGAAGAGAGAGGTCGATTGCTTTTAGAATTTGTTTTAAAATAATTTTATTTTTATAAAAATAAAATTAAAAATATTTTTAATTTTATATAAAAATTATTTTTAAAAATGTATTTAATAATTTTATTATGAGATTATTTTTAATATAAAAAAATTTATTAATATATCTCTCAGAGGAGAATATAAAAAATATTTTTTTTTATTTTTTTTTTATTTTACACTAAATTAAAAAATTATTTTTATT
>NW_010381525.1:0-417 GCF_000414095.1 Morus notabilis
TTGCCATTCTTTGCAACCATACATACCGAAAAGAGAAACAAAAATATTTTCATATGATAGTTAGCATTGAAACATATTTTGTGAGGAAACCAAGGACTGTTACGTTCGGTCCATAGATTTAGAATTATGATTCATAATCATTCTTGTTTTACGTGTATTTTTTATAAGAGAAAAATACTATAAAGAAACATAAATCATGATTCAGAATTAATAATAAATATATGAAACAAACGTCTACCGTTGGGATTTTATCAAATTTTGTTAAATTTTTGTGTTTCTGGCATAATTTTAATGTAATTTCATTATTTAGAACTATATTCTGTGCTCAAAGTTCTATTAAAGATTATACAAAACACACACACACACACACATATAGGCCTCGTTCATTTCACCGATTCGAGTTTTCAGTTTTAGGTT
>NW_010381526.1:0-418 GCF_000414095.1 Morus notabilis
CAAAATTTCATAATTTTTTGACGTCGTTTTTATTTTATTTTATTTTTTATAGATGAAAAATAAAAAACTCATAAAACATAGAATATTCATAAAAAATGGTGCAGCTTGTTGCCTTAATTCCTCAAAATTATATGCTAATTTTAGAAGGCAAAACGTAAATAAAAATGTCAATTTTTGACCTATCCCGGCCCCTGGGTGCCCCATCACGCGGTCCAGGGGCTTTTTAACAGTGTTTTAGTTTTTTTTGGCATTTTTTAGGCCATTTTTTTCAAGCATGTCCAAAAAAATGTTGGGATCATGTCTATAAAATT
The DNA here is from genome assembly GCF_000414095.1 of Morus notabilis. Taxonomy (NCBI): domain Eukaryota; kingdom Viridiplantae; phylum Streptophyta; class Magnoliopsida; order Rosales; family Moraceae; genus Morus; species Morus notabilis. The sequence continues at coordinate 312 of NW_010381526.1, forward strand.
TTATTATTTTTTAACATCATTTTTATTTTATTTTATTTTTCGAAGACAGAAAATAAACAAAATCATAAAAAATAGAATATTCATAAAAAATGGTGCCGCTTGTTGCA
>NW_010381527.1:0-418 GCF_000414095.1 Morus notabilis
CTTTGCCCTTTAGAGAAATTCCAACTTCATCCCGTTTGAACTTTTCTTCACTTATAGCTTAGATCCTTAGTTCTAATAAACCGGAACACATTAAACATGCCTCATATTTGTGCACACAGTTTGGTCTTCAAGAATCTGTACCCTAACAAGACTGATCCTTCAAAGCATCTAGTATCAGAAACAAGGTCAACAAATGATTCCAACAATGGCAAAAGTTTCAAACTTTATGCATACAAAATACGAAAAAGGACACATTTTCATTCTAGCAGAGTTGAATTAGTCAGTAAGGAATGAAATGGAAAGAAGCAGCATTAGTTAGAGACAAAAATTCCATTTCCATTTTGATTTAAACATTAGAGACAGTAAGATTGCTTTAACAGTTTCAAACAAATGTTTCATACAGAACAGTAAAAAGGCT
>NW_010381528.1:0-418 GCF_000414095.1 Morus notabilis
GGAGGGATTTTAGGATGGAAATTGGTAAGTTAGCTTGTTTGGTAGAAAGGAAATTGGGAAGCAAAAGAAAATTGAATGGAAATTGTGATTGGTGGGTCCCATAATATTTAATCTCTCTAAAAGTGGGAGAATTTTAGGAAGAAAATGTGAATAATTACCTAATTGAAGTCAAATTACTGAATTGTCCTCATTTTTCATCCAAAATTGGCGCTCTTTTTTTTTTATAAGTAACTTGATTCATAGTAAGCCATCAAAAGAAAACTTTGATCCATAGCAGAGATATGATTTTGCATGAAAATTTTTTGTGATTGTTTTAAGCATTTTCATTAAAAAACTTGAGAGAATTAAGATTCAAGAGGCATATTAATCCAAGTGATAAAGTTTAGAGAGAATTTATAAAATTTTGTCTTTTTTTTTT
>NW_010381529.1:0-418 GCF_000414095.1 Morus notabilis
AAGAGGAATTTATATAGAAAGCTACCAAAGTGTAAGGAACTAAGGATGATGAGACTTTTATTAAGTACAAAGAAGCGAATATGGAAGATAAGAGAGTAGTTAATAAGGCCCGTGCTACTTATTTGGATGAGGTGTATGGGAAACTTGGAACTAGAGAAGGATATCTATAAACTAGCTCGGATAAGAGAAATGAAATGTCGGGACCTAAATCATGTGAGATGTGTTAAGGATGATACGGATAAAGTTTTGACGAAAGATGAAGATATTGGGGAGAGGTGGAAGAGTTACTTTGAGAAACTTTTATAATAAAAATCATACAATTGGATTTGGCGATCTTAGGTACCAAGGCAAACTAAATGTGATGTATACAAGAGGCATCAGAGTTTCAGAAATTAAAACTGCATTACAAGATAAGAAA
>NW_010381530.1:0-418 GCF_000414095.1 Morus notabilis
GTCGTGCCTATAAAACTTCATTATTTTTTTAAGTTGTTTTTATTTTATTGTATTTTTTAAAGATGAAAAATAAAGAAAATTATAAAAAAATAAAATATTCATAAAAAAATAGAGCCGTTTGTTGCATTAATTCCTAAAAATTACTTATTAATTTTAGAATGTAAAACAGAAATAAAAATATAAATTTTTGACCTATCCCGGACCCTGAGCTCGCCCTTGGGCGTCCCACTATGAGGGTCGGGGGCTTTTTGACAGCGTTTTACTTTTTTTGTCTTTTTTAGGCCATTTTTTTCTCGCATACCTAAAAAAATGTAGGGATCACGTTTGCAATGTTTGAAAATTTTTGACGTCATTTGTATTTTATTATACGTTTTTAAGATTAAAAATAAAGAAAATCATAAAAAAAAGAATATTCATC
>NW_010381531.1:0-418 GCF_000414095.1 Morus notabilis
GGTGCTATAGGAGTAACAACCTGCAAAAGACAATTGAAAAATAAGAAAACAACCACTAGAAAAATAAGTAACTAATTATTAACAAAAAGCAAATACATAATATGAACCATATGAAAGATCAGAGCAAAATAATAATAATAATAATAAATAAATAAATAAACCCACAAGAAAGCTAATTTGAAACTATTAACCTCAAGCTTTGAAAATTCGAAAGGGAAAAAGAAAAAAACACGCAAAATACTATATGGCAAATAAATCACCAAGCAAAATAGAAACAAAAGAGAACATAACAAAAAATATATTCAATTATATGTGCATTAAAAATTGGTTTACAGCGTCATACAACTTGCGATTGCTACTTGGAAAAACAAAAAGCATCCTAAAATCTTAGACCAGAGGTTTTAAACAGGACAGAAAA
>NW_010381532.1:0-418 GCF_000414095.1 Morus notabilis
AGTATAATACCAGAAGCCTGACCCACTAGAAGCAATATCACTTGTAGTGTCACCAAAACCAACCATTTCCAGTGCTTGAGCTTGAAATTTGAACTTTCATCTTTAGCTAGCATTGGTTCTTGATCATCTGCATTGCAATATTACAACATACTAACTAAATAAAAATTTAAGTTTTATAAATAAATTGAATATTTATTAATGCATTACAAATGAGATATCAACATTAATTTCAGTGTGGGCTTATTAATACTAATATAAGATAATATATAACATATATATGAAATCTAAAAGGAAAAAAATTTTGAGGACTTGAATTTTTCTATTTAAAGCTTGAAATCCAACTTTTGTATTCAATTAACAAAGTCAAGAAAGCATTTTACAGCAATATTGTAAAAAAAAGAAAAAAAAACCCATATCG
>NW_010381533.1:0-418 GCF_000414095.1 Morus notabilis
AAAAAAAAAAAACATCCGTTGTAAATTTCGTGAAGTTAGAAACGAAAAGTAAGTTAAAATTCATATTAAATTCAATTTAAATTCAACGTTCTCAGAGAACATGTCAAATTAAAACAATATATATGCAGAACAATGTGATACTTAGGATTAGTACGGAAATATTTTTTAAAAATAGCATAAGTATTTTTTTTTTCTTTTTTTGTTACGAGATATGTATATCGAGGAGGGGCTCATGAGTCTCCTAACTCGAGAATAAGAAGTTATTCCTATTCCCACTCAAAACTCATCGGCAATCCCCATCCCCGTCTATTAGGGGCAGGCAAGCGCCCCACCGAAAAAATCTCATCCAATAAAATCAAAAGTTTAGAGAGCAATTTGTTTAGATTAAAAAAAGATTTTCTCCGGTAAGTTTTTCTAT
>NW_010381534.1:0-418 GCF_000414095.1 Morus notabilis
TTTTTTTTTTGCCGAAAATGTGCATCTTGTTTTACGAAAGGGGATGCGATTGTATGCAACTAGAGACTTGTCACTTTAACGACAATTTCATCCGTGAATGAAAAAATTAAAAAACAAAAAAAGAAGCACGGACATTTTGATAATTTAGTGCGGTTGGCTGTTCTCTGGCACCCACTCTAATCTCTTTTGTAATTTTGATTTCGCCCTTCCTTTCCGTCTGTGTTGCCGTTTTGGCCGCCACTCATGCAGACACATAGTCCGGCCGTTTTGCTCATGTGGAATAGGGGCGCTCATTCAATTTAATCCAACTTATTTTAACCATATATCAGCCAATTCAATTAACGGTCGGTTTTAGAAATTCTATCCAATCCACCGATTATTAGTGTAACGTCAGTTTGAAAATTGCAGAATTTATTTT
>NW_010381535.1:0-418 GCF_000414095.1 Morus notabilis
GGGACAACAGGGATCTACGGACCAAACCAAAATGAAAGCGATCGACCTCTCCAAGGAGAAGAGACGATTACTTAGCAAAATTTATATTTTTGCTAAAAGTGGTCGACCTCTCCAAGGAGAAGAGACGATTGCTTAGCAAAATTTATATTTTTGCTAAAAGCGATCGACCTCTCCAAGGAGAAGAGACGATTGCTTAGTAAATTTTTAGGGAATTTGCTAAAAGTGATGATCCTAAGGGGCATCCAGGAAGCTGACTCCTCCCAGGAGGAGAAGCTTTCATATACTTAGTAGATTCTCAAACCTGCTAAAAGCCCCAAGAGGCATCCAGAAAGTTGTCTCCTCCAAGGAGAAGAAGCTTCCATATACTTAGCAGATTCTCAAACCTGCTAAAAGCCCCAAGGGGACAAAACAATAAAAA
>NW_010381536.1:0-418 GCF_000414095.1 Morus notabilis
CAATAATTTATTTAATAAAGATTATTTATCAAAAATTTAAAGTTCAGTAAAAATTTTGGCTCCGTTCATTTCACTAATTCGACTCTAGAATTCGAGTTTTATTATAGTAAAAAGCCATCAGAAACAGTCACATCTAATTTTTTTGTTACAGTAAAAAGCCATAACATAAAGTCACATCTTAATTCAAATTAAAAACTCAAATCAGCAAACTAAACGGGCCTTTGTCAACTCGTAAAAACTTTGATGAAAAATTGTCCCAAAAAACAATAATATAATAATGTCGCTGGACTTTTTTAGAAACGTGTGGTTTGAACATAGAAATTTTTGATTTGGAGAAATAATTCATAATCAGGCCTCGTTCATTTCACCATTCGAGTTTTGTTATAGTAAAAAGCTCTCAGAAACAGTCACATTTAAC
>NW_010381537.1:0-418 GCF_000414095.1 Morus notabilis
TTATAAATTAAACGTGTTTTAAAATCTTCAAGTTAAAAAATTAAGAAGGTGAAAAGGTCTTTAGAAAGTTAAGAACACGGAATGAAAACTTATAAATATTTGTACCCCAATAAAAAGGTTCTTTTTCATTATTTAAGAATTTTTTACTAAAATTTAGAAAGAGAAAGTTATAGTGAGAGAAATATATCAATTTTTAAGAAATAAGAGAAAATATTTTTTAAGAATTGAGAGAATTTTATAGTTTTTAGAGTTAAAAATAGAATTTGACTCTTATAATATGATTCTTTAGAAAACTTGACCGGATTTTAGAGTGCGTTTAATTAATATATTCATATCATGATTTAAATTATAATTCGTGATTTGATACATTATTTTTTTTATAAAAAATATATATAAATTAAAAATAATTTTAAATTAT
>NW_010381538.1:0-418 GCF_000414095.1 Morus notabilis
TATTGTCACCCATATGGGTGACCCAAACTGTAAGGATGTGTCAAAATTAGGTATGGGGCCAATTGCCGATCCCAAATCCCCTTTCCTTTCATTTTCCCTTTCTTTGTCTCTCTGTTCTTGAGCTTGTAAAGATTTGACAGTCAAAGAGCATAGTCTTATCAAGTGAATATCAATACTACGAGAGGCATGTTTAGTCATGCTTGGTAGGTGTAGTCAGTTATGTTAAGTTGTGGAGTCTAATTAATTATCCTGACGATTTATTGTTTTATGCAGAGAATTCAACAAATAGGTAAAAAAAAAAAAATTAAGGGTAATTTGGGAATTTTACACTTGTAAAAATTCGGTTGCTTTAGTTTTCATTACGAAAGGGGGCGATGTTTTAGGAGAATTATTCAAGAGGTAGAGAAAAACACAGATA
>NW_010381539.1:0-418 GCF_000414095.1 Morus notabilis
AAGATTTTAATTATCAAACCTGTTGAGGTAATTGTTAAGATGTTGCACACCTCCATTCTACCATGGTTTGGAGAAAATTATCATATCACATGAAAAAAGAATGAGCGGCTGAGATGAGGAGATGGAGTGGTGATTAAATCACGAGCGTAGCATGTGCTTCTGCTCACACTGAGAGCCTGTTTAGGATAGTTTATGCTTGTATTTTTAAATAGTAAAAAATATAAGTATAAGTGGAGGCTTTTTAATTAGTGTCTACTAGTGTCTGAAAAAATACTTTTATATATAATAATAGCTTTTTAATCTGTTCAGGTAAAAAAGTTAAAAACACGTATTGTTATAAAAAGTAATGTAATAAAATGATATTAATGACATATTTAATTTGTTGTTCACAAATAAAAGGTTAAAAATGTAAATAAAA
>NW_010381540.1:0-418 GCF_000414095.1 Morus notabilis
AATATTTCCTTGAGCTCCAAGATAATAAGCTACATTGGTACACTTGGGTGAAGTTAAGTTTATTTTCTTTTATTATATGGTATGCATTTTTTTTATTTGGTATATTTTCATGTAATTAATTAAAATAGTTTTAAGTGATTACATATTAGTGAGTTTAAGAGACGGCTACTTAATTAGGGTCGTTATATGGATAGATATCTCTATAAATCATGGTTAAACTTTTATGCTTTTCTTAAGTTGATATGAGATTTGAGAATTCACTAGAACGATGTTTGATTTTCTATTAAAAAAAAAAGAATCTTGTTCTATAAGCAGGGTATTAGCAGAGTATTTTATTTTTTCCCTATGCACTATCTCATAATTCTCCAGTTCCACGTATTTAACTGCTATGTTATTTCTTAGTGGTTTTGTCAGAATC
>NW_010381541.1:0-418 GCF_000414095.1 Morus notabilis
TTTACTGTAGCAAAACTCGAATTCTAAACTCGAATCAACGAAATGAACAGGGCTGTTAATTCGAATTTTTAATTCGAGTTGAGATGTAATTTTATGTGAGAGTTTTTTATTACAGTAAAAAGTTAAATTTGACTGTTTTTTAGAGTTTTTTACTGTAACAAAACTCAAATTCTAAACTCAAATTGATAAAATAAACGGGACATTAATTTAATTGGCAAGCTGACTTGCAGCGAGAAGGCTAATTGACAGGGCAATGCCCGTCAACATGTTTGTAAATGATGGTCATTTTTACAGGCATGATGAGAGAGAAAGTGAGAGCGAGAGAGATGCTAAATCTCATGGATAGAGAATTATGTAATAATTAGACTTGTTTAGTTCGCTGATTTGAATTTTTAATTCGAGTTGAGATGTGACTTTA
>NW_010381542.1:0-418 GCF_000414095.1 Morus notabilis
TTTTTTTTTTCCCTTGAGTTACATATTCTTCATTTCTGTGGATTTCTAGGTCGCTGCTGTAGTGCGCAACAGAAGCGTTGAAATGGTAGACGCTCTTTACAGTATGAACCGGGTACATGTTTCCCATGGTTGCTAGATAAATGTATATTCAAACAACACAAAATGCACGAGTATGCATAGGATATTAAATCTGATATTATTTTGATTTTTAGGCATACTTGTCATTGCCAGAGGGGACAGCTTCTGTAATTGGCCTTATAGCAATGATGACAGATCACTATAATGTTCTGGTGAGATAAATAAGACTTTTAGTTTGCAACTCCGCATCTTTATTAATATTAATCCAGTATTCTTTTGTATATTGACATTTACATAAATAGGAGTGCTTAATTTTCACTTCAAACATTGGTTTTTCTTT
>NW_010381543.1:0-418 GCF_000414095.1 Morus notabilis
CGTCGCAAAAAATTATAATATCACGAGAATTTTACAACGGCGTATTAGCAACACCTGTCGTCGCAAAAACATTATGTCGTCGTAAAAAAGTTTTTGCGACTAATTAGTTGCGACGGCACGTTGTCACAAAATAGTTATTTGCGACGACATGCGGGTCGTCGCAAAAACGCCTTTTTCTTGTAGTATATACAGTACAAGCTCTTTGGAGACTAAGACGGCCACGATACCCTCCCAGAATCGTAATTTTGTCACATGAAACTTGCCACATAAGCAGTACTGCAAGTTTGTAACTCGTAGTGAACTTAATTAGCTTTTTTTTTTTATGGATTTAAAAGATCTTTCATATATATATATATATATATAGATATATTTGCAAATTTGAATCTAAGTTATTAGACTAGATAAATATTGTTAAGTA
>NW_010381544.1:0-418 GCF_000414095.1 Morus notabilis
GAACCCGTGACCCCAAACCCTAAACCCCAAACCCCAAACACAGAACCCCGAACCCAGATCCCCGAAACCTGAATCCTGAACCCCGACCCACGAACCCCGAGCCTCGAGCCCTGAGCCCTGAACCTTGAACCTGAACCTTCAACCCTGAACCCTCAACCTTGAACACTGAAGCATGAACCTTAAACCTTGAACTCTGAACCGTGAACCCCAAACCCTGAATCCCGAACCCAGAACCCCAAACCCTGAACATCGAACCCCGTGCCCCGAGCGCTGAGCCTAGAGCCCCGAGCCACGAGCCCCAAGCCCAGAACCCTGGACGCTGAATCCTGAACCCTGAACCCTGAGCCCTGAGCCTTGAGCCCTGAGCCTTGAACCCTGAACCCTGAACCCTAAACCCCAAACCCTTAACCCTAAACCC
>NW_010381545.1:0-418 GCF_000414095.1 Morus notabilis
TTTTTTTTTTTAATGGTCCATTTGAAGAAGGGAACTAAAAAATGGCGACTTTTTTTGGTCTAAGAAAAAAAAATCTTTTAATATCCCTATTAATTGGTAAACTCCAAGAAATATCATACGCACTTGCTAAACTTTACATATACTGCGTAATTCTAGCTATTTCTTAATTATCCGCAAATCCCGATATTTAATAAAATAAGAAAAGTGAATTTAGTTATTTTCCAATTTCTAGACGAAAAATATACATAGATTTGCTGTTAAAAATGTGGAAGAATGATTTATATATAGAGTTATACACCTTTTTGTTTAAAAGTCTAAAACTATCCAAATTTATTCTCACAAATTTTGTTGATTAAATGACACACGTCCAAAATACCCTGAACTTAAACCACTAGCTCATTTCCTTGAAAAAAAAAAA
>NW_010381546.1:0-418 GCF_000414095.1 Morus notabilis
TCCAACTTTAATATTACTTACCGTACTCATTTTTCCTTCAATTTTTAAGATCTTTTTATTATAAGTTATAACATTTTAGAAAGGATGTATATTTTTAGCTGTTGAATTTAATTAAAATTATAATAAAAAAAATATGGAGAAAAAGATGATTTTAATATAGATCCGAATTTTGCCGCATCGTACCTTCGCAATCTCCAATTCTCTAGAAAATTATATTAGATATCCTACTAGTCATACTAGATGGTAACGTCTAGACAACACGCCAAAACCTCAAAAATTCCAAATTCGGTTTGGAGCGGAAAGACGAATTATTAAAAAAGAAAAAGGAAAAAAAGAAGAGCGAGTTTTCCCTCTCTTTTCAAAACATCACAAAACCCTCCAAAATTCCAACCTTTTCATCTTCCCTCTTCTTCTTCTT
>NW_010381547.1:0-419 GCF_000414095.1 Morus notabilis
TTTTTTTTTTTTTTTAAGGGATGCTTAAGTTTTCACATATGCATGGAACTGTTTTTGTTTTTTGGTCTTAAAAATTGACAACTTAAACGGTGGAACCCCAAAAAAAACTTCTACTTATGGAGCTCCTTTTTTGACCGTTGGATTACTTTTTCAACGGTCACATCTGCAGATAAAATAATTATGTGCAGCGTACTATAAATTTTAAATACAGACCTTCACAAATCTTACCGTTAAAAATTTAATCCAACGGTCAAAAACATAACTTCTACTAGTGGAAGTATTTGAGGGGTTCTGTTCTATAATTTGCCAAATATACTCTTAGAAAAAACTGCTAGAAGAATTTATATGCCTAAATAGCGTATTGCTCCTCATTCTCTTACGCTTTTCCTTCTTGTTTTAAGGTGAAATTACACATACAT
>NW_010381548.1:0-419 GCF_000414095.1 Morus notabilis
TTTTCATTTATGTTAGATACCAATTCCAACTTTATTCCCTTCATTTTATCTACTTCCCTGCCTAGCTTAACATGAATGATATCAAGTATTTGGCAGTTTAATTTGCATAACCTTTGCTACTGATTTATTTATTCAAATAATTTTCCTGGAATAATATAGAAAGTAGTATCATTTCAAGCAAAGCTAATATACACACGTTTAAATTTGACAGATAAGAGTTCATTTGCCACATATATATTGCATGTGTAGAGGTAGAAAATTATATATGCTGTGATAAGAATAATGCTAGCAACATGCAGAATTAAGGGAAAGTAACTTCTGATTGCCCAAGAAATTTTAGAGGTATGATTGGGGCTGTTGAGACGAATAAAGTGGAAGTGACTATTTAAATCTCCTTTTTGTTCAAAACCCAAGGAGAA
>NW_010381549.1:0-419 GCF_000414095.1 Morus notabilis
TCAAAGATCCGTAATGTTCGAGCTTATGACCTGAAGACATTATCTAATGATGACTGTTTGCACTTGTTTAGAAAGCATGTCTCTGACAATACGGAATCCAGTGTAGTGGCGGATTCGCAAGAAATTGGCATTGAAATTGTGGAAAGGTGCAAGGGCGTTCCTCTGGCAGTAAAATCTATTGCTGGTGTTTTACGCTCTACACATCCAGAAGAATGGGGATTGATATTGCGAAGTGACATATGGCAGCTGAAGTTTCAGGAAAATCACAACCCCAAAATTCTTCCAGCGTTGTGTTTGAGCTACCATTTTCTACCAGCACATCTGAAGCGTTGTTTTGCTTACTTATCAATATTTCCAAAAGATTATCCATTTCGTGAAAGCGATACAGATTACATAATCTGGTTGTGGATGGCAGAGGG
>NW_010381550.1:0-419 GCF_000414095.1 Morus notabilis
TATTATTATTATTATTATTATGAGATTCCCATGATTTTGAGATTCTTGAGAATTTGAATAACACCTTATTGGATGGGATTAGGATTACCCCAAAATAGGGTAATGTGAAACCCATGGGCTTCACTTTCCTGAGTTTTAAAAAAGTCTAATAATTGTACCAAACATGGGAATTTGAAAGATTCCCATTCCCACCCCTATGATTACCCCATACCAAACGCCCCCTTAGTCTTTCTCCTCCTCTTCTTCTTCGTTCCATCATTTTCTCCTTCCTTTCTTTTATATTGATTTGACCACCTTCTTTCCTTAATATTTTACCGCCTATGCAAATTATGACATTCCCCTTCATGCGAAATCAGTCTCTTTATACGTTTATCCAATCTTGAGAAATCAGTTTCTTTGCACGTCAAATTTGGGTGGGG
>NW_010381551.1:0-419 GCF_000414095.1 Morus notabilis
GAATTGAGGTCCTTCAGAGGCTAATTAGTCAAGCAAACACTCAGCCAACTCCTACTATTATTGGTACAGGAGAACTGCTCATAGAGGTAATATATCCATTGTTTTTGGTGCAACCAGGACACTCTCAAATACATGGATTGTTGACTCTAGCGCATCAGATCACATGACTGGAAATAAATCTCTGCTCACATCATTTAGTCCGTGCCGGAGTCCTCTCACAGTCCGTGTAGCCGATGGATCATGCTCTAAAGTGGCTAGAATTGGCACTGTTAACCTATCTCAGAACCTTGTTCTTCATTCAGTCTTATTCGTGCCTAATTTACACTGTAATTTACTGTCTGTGAGCAAACTTACCAGTGATTTGGACTGTGTTACTAAGTTTTCTGCCAAAACTTGTGTTTTTCAGGATTCGGAATCGG
>NW_010381552.1:0-419 GCF_000414095.1 Morus notabilis
TTTTTTTGCTGTTGTTGCTTTCTGATATGAAAGAAATTTGTAGACATTTGTTCGTTTGTTTTAGTGTTGATTAAGCTTGACTTTGAGATAGGGGCTATGCAAAAAACCAGGACAATTAGGGGGGACAAAAAAAGTGACTTTTCTCTTCTCTTGAAATGGAATTTTTGGAGAGAAAGAGAGTGAGGAGAGAGAAAATGAGTTGAGAGAATGATGAGAGAGAGTGAGGTGAGTGAGTGAGGAGAGAGAAAGTGAGTTGAGAGAGTGAGGAGAGAGAGTGAGGAGGGAGAAAGTGAGGTGAGAGAGTGAGGTGAGATCATAAAGAGAGAAAAAGTAGACATAAATTTATGTATTTTTTCAAATTTTTTTAATAAATTTCTTCAACTACCAAATAAGAGATAAAAAATTTGAGTGAATTTTGG
>NW_010381553.1:0-419 GCF_000414095.1 Morus notabilis
AACAATGAGATGCTGCAAGAAAGCATTGACTATGCCTGCAGTCATGTGGATTGTAGCATCATAAAATTTGGCGGTTCTTGTTATGACCCTAGTAATCTCATTAGCCATGCCTCAGTTGCTATGAACCTCTACTATCAGGCTAATGGAAAGCTCGATTCGAGCTGCGATTTCAAGGGTACTGGCCTTATTGTCACAAGTGATCCAAGTAAGCCAATTTGTTTTAATTTTACCATATTTTGGCTGCAACAAAGTCAATAAGTCTCTTGTTGTTCTAATGATTTGAAAAAAAAAAATATATATATATATATATATATCTTTTTTACTTGTCTCCTTAATTTTTCAGGTTATGCCAATTGCAAATTCGAGTTTCGTAAATGAAGTGGTTGAGTTGCAATGTCTTTTTTATCGCGGAGTTTATG
>NW_010381554.1:0-419 GCF_000414095.1 Morus notabilis
TTACAACTCATATATGAATCATAGTTAAAACAATAACATGTAATAAAATGGCACAAGTTATTAAAATATAAATCTCCTTTTAAATTAATAAAATATTAATTTATCGATAAATTAATAACCTTGCTATGTAATATTTTTCCGCACTCCCAACAATATTATTTTATAGAGGTTTTATTGTAATACATTATCATAAAACGACTCAAAACCAAATACCATGTTATAGAACAATACAATAAGATAAGATACGTTACGATACCATACCATACAATTCAACACATCAATCATGCCTGAGTATTTATCTTCCTATTTTCACAATGAGTTTTAATAAAGGTGTAAGTTCAGGTGCCCAGATCGCCCCAAGCCCAACAGTCCGAAGAGAAAATTTAGGTTGGGCTAATCCGGCTTAAAAGAGAGAGGGT
>NW_010381555.1:0-419 GCF_000414095.1 Morus notabilis
TTTTTTAGAATAGTCATTGAAATGTGAAAATTATAGGTTTATTTATAAATTTTTAAATAGTGATAGTTTATGATTTTAAATATAACATGTGGGGTGTGTGGAGAGAGATAAAAATTATATAATTAGTTTCTTTTTTAAATTAAATTTAATTACATAATTAAATATACTATAATTATATTGTTTTGTTATTGTATGCGAGAGTCTTTTTATCATAAAAAAATTTAAAATAAAAGGGATGTAGAAAGTAAAAAGGAGCACGTGAATCGAACCGCCCTTAATCTAATTGCCTAGAGATTTTTTCATTAAAATTTTTTTTCTGGCAATTAATTCTTCAATTTAAAATTCAGTCAGAGCAAGTGGTCATTAACACTTTTTAATTCTTCAATGTGTGTGTAACAATAGTTTCTTGTCTATCCTTT
>NW_010381556.1:0-418 GCF_000414095.1 Morus notabilis
CGTTCCGAGGCCGAACCTCATTTTCCGTGAAACACGAAACTTTAGATCACATTAAGACGAAATAAGAAGTTTTAAAAGTGTTACAAAGTTATGGTTATCTTCTAAAAAATAATCACTAAGTGCCTACCGGGCCCAATTCCTAGTAATCGACGACATTACTAGCAGTAAAATGGGATTTACTAATGATTTCAAAACAAGATTTGGATTCAGAATTTTTAACACTAAGTACGGGCCCAACACCCATACTAAGACAGCCCGTAACTTTTCAAGACTAAGTTAGGCACGCTAGTGTAAAGGACCGTTGTAGACATGTTTGAGACTAATGGGCCTTAATACAAATTTTGGGCCAAATCTAAGAAATAATATGAAATTGTTGTTGGGAATAGTGTCCTAGAAGCATGAGATGTAATAGGATATT
>NW_010381557.1:0-419 GCF_000414095.1 Morus notabilis
AAAAAAAAAAAAAGTCGATAAAAGCATGACACCAAACTGCCATCCTTTCCAGGTCTTCATTGAATTAATAATTTAAAACTCAATATTCTCACCACTCATCAGCTCCCTTTTGATTTCAAAATGGTTGATCATTTCGAAACCAGTCACTGCATAACAATAAGAAGAGTCCATTAAGGAAGATTTTCCTTTAAAAGATGAAAAGAATATTCAAACAAAAGTACAATAATAAAATATGCCTAAATGAACATCAGGAATTCCTCTTCTATAATTGTCGACTAGAATTTATCTGAAGCAAACATAATCAATTTTATGTTTTACTACCTTTCTATAGAACTGATGGAACAATCCAAATTAGCAACGCGAAGCTTTACATGATTGAGTGGCTAATAAATGCTTTAGATCCGTTTAGTTCATTGATT
>NW_010381558.1:0-419 GCF_000414095.1 Morus notabilis
GATGCAGTGAGGATAGCTTCTCCCCACAAAGTTTTAGGTACATTAGTGGTGAACATTAAGACCCTAGCAACTTCAAGTAGGTGCTTGTTTTTCCGTTCAGCCACCCCGTTTTGTTGAAGGGTATCTACACAACTACTCTGATGAACAATCTCCTCACTTTGAAGAAATTTCCCAAGAACAATTTTAAAATACTCAGTCCCATTGTCTGTCCGGAGGATTTGAATTTGGGTTTGAAACTGAGTTTTGACCATTGAATGGAAATTTTTAAACACTTGTTCTGTTTCAGATTTTGTTTTTAAGAGATACACCCAACATAGCCTAGTGTGATCGTCGATGAAAGTAATGAACCATCTAGCCCCTGACAAATTTGTAACTCGTGAGGGACCCCATATGTCACTGTGTATTACTGAGAATGGTGC
>NW_010381559.1:0-419 GCF_000414095.1 Morus notabilis
ACACACACACACACACACACGGCTTAAATCCAAAATAAATGACATACTCAAATGCTAACTATTTAAAAGTGATATTCCTATAATTTACCTTAAAGACACGGCTTAGTGTCGTGTACGGCATAACAATATCAAAAAATTACATTCTGATTTTGTTATAGTTAAAAATTCTCACAAAAAATCACATTTAATTTTTTTTACTACAGTTAAAAACTCACACAAAATTACATCTTAACACGAATTGAAAACTCAAATTAGTAAACTAAACCTTAATGTTGTTGAAAATTTAATAACTATGCATACAGATCCATAGAAAATTATAAATGCCATGATAGAAAAATAGTCTTTACATAACATGAAAGATAAGAAGAAAAATGAGTTCATTTTTCAATATAATCATTTGTTTACTCACTTTTTTTTTT
>NW_010381560.1:0-420 GCF_000414095.1 Morus notabilis
TTTTTTTTTTGTTTTTTTTGTTTTTTTTTGTTATCGAAAATCAAAGGAGATAGTGAAGATCCTCTGTTAATTTGGTGGTCCAGCCGTTCGAACGGAGGAAAACAAAAAGAAGAAGGAAAAAGGCTAAATAACTAAGAACGAACAATATCTAATCATAGTTTCATAGGTAATTTCCAAACGTTTTGCTGCGATCTTGAAATTTGTTTCACATTATAGATGTGTTACATATTTCATACAAGATATTCTCTTTTAGAAATAACTTTTTTTGTGATTACAATTAGTATTCTTGAAATTTGTTTCAATTAGATGTGTTTCACATTATAGTGTATTACACACGTTATCGTTATATAATATATTTATTTAATATAATATAAAAATGATTATATATTATATTATAATATAATTGTAATTTGTAATTAT
>NW_010381561.1:0-419 GCF_000414095.1 Morus notabilis
GAATCCAAATGCCTCGCTATAGTTGCCAACAAGCACTTGCATCGTTTTCTGTCCAAATGCCTCGCTACGATTTGTCGATGCATCGCGCCAAATGAGTACAACTGATCAAATGAGAATGAAATAGTACTTTTCGGTTGGAGGAAAGTAGTAAATTCAAAGACCAAGGAGGAGCAAGAGAAAGAAATGAAAAAGAACAACAGTAAAGACTTATATACATACCTAATTAGCCTGTGATGGGATCATGACTTAAACCTTGCATTTCACCAGCTTCCTCTTTGTTTCTGTTGATTTTAGGACAGCACGTGATTGCGTCCGGAGAATTCTCCTTCGCTGCAGCGAACTCATTCTCGATGGCGTTTTCGTCAGGCATGTCTTTCAAGGTTAACACCTGGAGGACCTTTAAGTTGGTTAACCCAGTA
>NW_010381562.1:0-420 GCF_000414095.1 Morus notabilis
TTTTGTTTTGTTTTGCTCATCAATTCACTTGGCTAGTTATCCTCGTATCTTTGTGGTTGTGTTCTTTTGAGGGAAGACAATATCATCACGTTGCTTTAGATATAAAGTAAACTATAGATACATTGCTCCTGCTAAAAGTGGGGCGCAATCAAACCAAATAATATACATATATATACACACATAGTACGTACGTATTTGAATATAATTTTAATAGTTATTTTAATATTTATTTATCAATTATTATTATTATTTGTCATAAAATATTAATATAACTATTATAATAAATTAGATAATTGACTAAAAAAATTATGAGAATTAATAAAATTAAATTCTTATCATGTCATATAATAATATTTTCATATTTTATGGGTAACCACGATAGA
The DNA here is from genome assembly GCF_000414095.1 of Morus notabilis. NCBI lineage: Eukaryota > Viridiplantae > Streptophyta > Magnoliopsida > Rosales > Moraceae > Morus > Morus notabilis. Next base: position 384 of record NW_010381562.1, read on the forward strand.
AACATAACAATTAAAAACTCATCCATAAAGTGGTCGG
>NW_010381563.1:0-420 GCF_000414095.1 Morus notabilis
GTCAAGTTGTTCTTATCGGACATGGAAGAGAAAGGAATTTTTCCGGATATCGTGACCTACAATACATTGATCAATGCCTATTGTCGCCAAGGGCTTTTGGAAGAAGCTTTTCGTTTAGTAAACTTAATGTCGTGTAAGGGGCTAAGACCTGGACTGTTTACTTACAATACTATAATAAATGGATTGTGTAAGGCAGGAAATTGCGCAAGAGCAAAGGAAGTCTTGGATGAGATGTTGTGGCTTGGGTTGAATCCTGATACTACTACATACAATGCATTGCTTTCTGAGAGTTGTAGAACAAATAATATTGTAGAGGCTGAGGCGATTTTCCGTGAAATGTCAAGTAGAGGTGTTTATCATGATCTGATTAGCTTTAGTGCGCTGATTGGCATGTTCGCAAGGAATGGACATGTTGACCGG
>NW_010381564.1:0-420 GCF_000414095.1 Morus notabilis
AATTATAAATAAATATATAAAAACGTAGTTCAGTAGTGCTGTGAATTTTAAAAAAATTATTTTTAATTATGTTGAAAGAAAAAACGTTGTTACAAAAAATTGTTAGAAAGATATGGACAATACAAAGAAGAACAACAATAATTTATGGAAAAACAAAATAAAGAAATCGTTACAACACTAATTTAACCTTTGTACCAAACTCAGAAACTGAATTGTAAGGATATCGAGACACGTGAACCACGCTTTCCTTAAAACAGATTCGTCCCCTTTGGCGAGTGCTTGAGGCAATGTTGGACGTCCGTCTCCCAAGATACAACGACGACGACGGTAGCTCGAAGCACTATCAAAACCGTGCGACGAACTAGAACTTGGACCTTCCCTTTATCACCAAAATTGAACTACAAATGAAAACACACAAAG
>NW_010381565.1:0-420 GCF_000414095.1 Morus notabilis
AAAAAAAAAAAAAAAAAAGTTTATTTGTCGTAATTTGTTTTTTGTTTTTTTTTTTAATCTTTAGCATGTTTAGAGGGGAAAGCTAAGCGTTTGAATTTTTCAGAAGTGCGGGTTTCTCTCCCGCTTAAAACCATGAGCCTTTCTTTTGTTTTTTATTTTTTTTAATGGTTGGTTGTCCCAAGTTTGCCTATTGGTTTTTGAAGAACGCTATTACCTAGTGCAATTAAAAGTCTTTATTGTTGTAGTTAATTTCGGGAATAAATAGAGAATCTGGAAAAGGAAACATTGGAAGGAGAATTATCTCCTCCTACGAATGCTACTCACTTTTATGTCTTCTAAAACTATCTGTTAAGAATCATTGACGGAGTGGTAATACATTGTTATGAGCATCTTTAGTCAGACAATTAGGGGTAGTAATTA
>NW_010381566.1:0-420 GCF_000414095.1 Morus notabilis
TTCTTTTTCTTTTTTAATTAAATTTTAGTGTGGTTAATTTTCTATTGGTTGTGTTGGGTGGTGACTAGAAATCACCAAATCAGTTTCGTTCTTAAAACCTATCAACTTTCAAAAAGTGGCCTAACTATTTCTAAAATTCATATTTTGATTGCTTTATTTTTTAAAAATAATATTTTCGACACCGAACTTTGGCAAAATCAAAGGATTGGCCCCATAATAGAATTTTACAGAAGTTACATTCTTGACTAATTTTGACGCTCCAATCAAGATTACAGCGTTAAAAATTCCATTCGGAATTTAATTTTATGAGTTTTGCTCTAATTATTCAACTATTACGGGAGTATATACGTGAATGACATGTTTAATGTATGGCGGATGAATCAAAGAGGTTAAATCTCACTAGAATTAAATTATCATAAA
>NW_010381567.1:0-420 GCF_000414095.1 Morus notabilis
CAATCCTACCAAACACATCCTTAAGAATCTCGCATTCTCGCTTCTCACCGAGGGATAATCTTTGCTTGACGAGGAGGGAGAACCGTGGGGGCCCACTAGACATTTGAAAAAAAAAAGAAAAAAAAAAAAAAGAAAGCCCACTAAGCCCATAGAGATTTTTTGACAAGTGTGGTGGGACAGGACAGGACACACAACTCTGCCCATATAGCTAATGAGAGAGCTATACATAGTTTTGGTACTTTCCTCGATAACCGCAATATTCGTCTCGTAGCCGCATTGCTTCTGCCACGTGTTCTATCATTGTCTGGAAGCATCATATTGTGGGGGGCCCACCCAACACCGACCATATCACTCGGGTTCTGTCCCTCTGTCTTTTATCTATTTATTTATTTTTATTTTTATGTTTTTTTAAATATATAT
>NW_010381568.1:0-420 GCF_000414095.1 Morus notabilis
AGTTGATCATGGCTGCTTTATAATCCACACTGTTCAATTAGTTGCTCTTTTAGACTCATTCTGCTGGATGCACCAAACATAACAATTCTTTCAGGAAAAAATATGCCATAATTTGGCAACGTTTCTTCCCCCCTCCATACTGTAGACTGTAACTCGTGTAGTTTGTTCAAACTTCAATACTTATATAGTCTGTAGCTTTTTTGATATTATATATGTACAGATGGTTGTGGCACTGGTATTATATACGATACTCTGTAACCATCTGGTACGTAACAAATGGTTGTGGGTTTTCGAACCAAACGAGAGAGAACAGGCATCTTCAAGTATGTTTCTAGATTTCTGTTGGTTTCTTATAGAATAGAATCACATAGTATCTCTCTTGATATGATGGAAACACACACACACACACACACACACACA
>NW_010381569.1:0-420 GCF_000414095.1 Morus notabilis
TACAAGAATCATAGAGAAATTCATGACCTTAGAACAAACTGATGGATGTGATTAATCTGCAGATGTACCAGAATCAGCCACACGCAAGGCTCCAGGAGGAATGCCTACTAATGTTTCTTCTTAAATATTCAGAGGTCAGAACCTTATTTTGTGTAATTCCCTTTTTGTTTTTGTTTAAGCTCTCAATCTTACCATGTTACCTTGTTTTTTGCGTCAGCAGGACACTTTCTAGGAGTTGCAGCATCATGGACTTTGGTCAGAACCTTATTTTGTCTACTAATGTTTCTTCTTCGAGATTCGCCAATTCTTAGTACAAGTTAAGCATCTTCGGAATATTTATCAATTGTTCAAGTTAATGGTACATGATGCAAACTAAAGAAGAGGGTGGTGAAATCGAAACACAAAAACAAGTGAAATTGC
>NW_010381570.1:0-420 GCF_000414095.1 Morus notabilis
TAGCCTTTCCTCGAGACAGAGAGTTCCCGAAAAATAGCGAACCCATCGAGGATCGCTTTCTCCCACTGCCATAATGCACATCGCTGTACTTCGTAACCTCGGACGAACTCTTGAATCGACTTCAACAGATCGTAATCAATGTGATCGACGTCTTTGAAAAGATCGCACTCAAGCCCACGGCCAAAGATGAATGTGGCCACACCTTCTTCGATGAGGATGGCTCTGGCACCGTCTTGGTTTTCATCGAGCTCGGGATTGCTTTTGCGCTTCAGGTGAAGGAGAGCACGTAGGACCGGAGACCACCCTAAATGCACCGCGAATGCGATGTGGAAGACATCGTGGAACCGATAGTCATCGCGCTCCATTTTGTTGTCGGTCAGGCGATCGCCAATGATGATCTTGTTGCACTTCTGAATAACG
>NW_010381571.1:0-420 GCF_000414095.1 Morus notabilis
TTTTTTTTTATGTTTTTATTTATGTTGTAATAACGGTGATGGTATCTCCATCTACCGACGTTAGGTCTTAGCTAGAGAGTGGTATCCCCATCGCTCTTAGTTTGGGTTATGTAGCCCATTTTGGGATTGAGATGTGGTTCATCTAGAGTCATTTCAAAGTAATCAAACCTTTTTATAGTGCTACTAGTTGGAGAAGTTCTATGCGTTTATATTGTCTAGTCCTGTGAGTAGTACTCGCTTCTTGACTCTGGTTTTATTTTGTACCTTAGCCTTTTAATGGCTTTTTAATGAAGTTATGTTATTGCCTTAAAAAAAAGGTATTTTGTTAACATTTTGAAAATAAAAGATATAATATTTTAAACAATAAAAGTAAAAAAAAAAAAAAGAATAAAGAAAAGCAAGGAGAAGGAAAAAAATGTC
>NW_010381572.1:0-420 GCF_000414095.1 Morus notabilis
TTTTTTTTTTTTTTTAAGAAATAAATTCATTCTAAGGCTATCTTTATCTTTCGTCTTCCTTTTCTCGTCTCCAAAGTATGGAAACAAGTTCTTCAAATTCAAATCATATCTTATAGTTTCTAAAACCAATCATAAATTGCAAACCAAAAAATAAAAATATTTATAGGAATTTATTTTATGTAGTTAATCCGACTTATTTATTATCATAAGTTATTTGTTTTATGTAATCCTGGTGTTAATTCTACAACATATACAATTGTAATCTTTATTTTAGTTTGTATATATCTAAAAATGTAATAATAATTTTAGTTGAATAAAATATCGTCTTGACTTAAAAAAAAACACACACACACACACACCTTGATAGGCAAAATAATAATAATAATAATAATAATAATAATAATAATAATAATAAAAATA
>NW_010381573.1:0-419 GCF_000414095.1 Morus notabilis
TTTTTTTTTGGTAGTTTTGGTATTTTGGTTAGTTTAAAATATCTGATTTATATTGAGATGTTATTTGTTAAATCTTTTTCAACTACCTGCTATTAATTTTAATTAGTCCTTTTAAATTTGTTATTTCTCTAAACGATTTTTTTCGGTAGTCTTAATTCTTAGCCGTTGAATATGATCAAATCGCATTAAATTAAAAAAGTATATAAAACAATTACAACAAAATAAAACAATAAGAACTACCATTAATCTATTTTTCAGAGAAACTCCTTTTCTCTAATTCTCTTGAAATTTTATTGATGAACTTAGTTGACTACTATTAATCTATTTGTCAGAGAAACTCCCTTTCTCTAATTCTCTTGAAATTTTATTGATGAACTTAGTTTTACAAGTGTGTTGATGATGGCAAAGGCTTTTTTTTT
>NW_010381574.1:0-420 GCF_000414095.1 Morus notabilis
ACTTATGTAAACTATTGGCCTATTAATTTTAATTCATCTTAAGTTTTGGTCTATTTTCCTCTTTCTCCCAATTTTTTTTTCGGCCCATTTAATGTCTGGCCTGAAGTTTTGGGATGGGGTGTGGGTTGGGCCTATAATGACCCTCACACCCCTCATCTAATATCTAACCCTAGGCAAGAAACCCATTTAGACTCTAGTTTCTTCATGTTTGAATTAAGCCTCCATGTTTGCTTTATGTTAAGACTAATATATGAGTGTAGGCTAATTTATGTTTGCTTTATGTTTGATGTTGGATGGACTACTGTGCTTTATGTTTGATGTTGGCTTGAACTTTGAATTTCTATATGTTTGAATGTTGGAGTTATTATTTATATTTGATGATGAACTTTGAATGTTGGATTGAACTTTGAGTCTTTAATT
>NW_010381575.1:0-420 GCF_000414095.1 Morus notabilis
AATGAGAATGATTTTTAAGAAGGAATTAAAAAACGATTAAAAGTTATTTTCTCTTTTCTGTTTTTACTTTCTAATTATTATTAATAATATTATAATATATTAATTAATAATTATAATTAAACACGATTTTATTATTTTATTATATTTAAAATAATTTTGTAAAAAAATTAACTAAATAAAATTTTAAAATTAGTCTCAAAATAATTTTTAAAATTATCTTACTTTTATTTTTTAATAAAAATAAAATCATTCCGAAAATGTTAGCACGATATTTGCGATTTCCATTTGGGGATTTGTCGAAAGTGGAAGTGTGGAACAGGAGGCTCCGCATGTGACGCAACGGATGGCTGTAAAACTACCAAAACTGACCCTTTTGTTTCCGCTTAATAACAGTGTTGCCATTCGCTTCTTTTTTTTTTT
>NW_010381576.1:0-420 GCF_000414095.1 Morus notabilis
TTTTTTTTTTTTTTATCTTTTTGTTCCTGTATTTTACATAATTTTTTTCCACTTTTATCTTTGTTTCTTTTTGCCTTTCTTTTTTTCCTCTTTTTATTCCCCGGCGATTTGTTTCCAGTTAAACGACGTCGAGTTTTATCAAGTGAAGGGTCCAAACAAGCCAACTGTATTAGAGAATAAATTGTATTCTGTGGTGTCAACCACGAGATAAAACTTTTTAATTCATACAATAATTTAAAAAAGAGAGATAAAAATTCAATAAAGTCCACAAAGTACCGACAGTGTGGGAAGGAAATCCATGATAGAAATGGAACCAAATTTGATTTCCACTTTCTTTTGTTTCATTCATATAATTATAAATATTCCTCTCTAACACTTATAAACCTCTCGATTATGAAGAATAAAAAGGATTTTTTTTTT
>NW_010381577.1:0-420 GCF_000414095.1 Morus notabilis
AAAAAAAAAAAAAGAGGAATGAGTAATTATATTTACACCCGTAAAATTTATTGATGCCCCTAATAATTAATACATTTTAAAAAAGATTTGAAAATTTTATCTTTTAACATATATTATTTTTATAATACTTAATTTAACTCTTTCATACCCCATTCGTATTAGTTTAATTTTTATTTGATTTATAAAATAAAATAATCTGTTCACAAATTCTTAAAATAGATCAAATGAATTAAAAAAATGTTCAACGAAAATTACACCAATTTAACACTAGCAAAATCTGAATTTACAAACAAGAATAACAAACTAACGTGGGAGAATGGGAATTGCATTACGGGACAAACTATCATTCATGCAATTTTCGTCAACATTGCACAAATCTGGTAAAAAGCACTCACTTATGTAATATATATATATATATAT
>NW_010381578.1:0-420 GCF_000414095.1 Morus notabilis
TTTTTTTTTCTTTCTTTCTTTGTTTTGGAGTGAGTTGACATTTCGGGGGATTGAATAAAAGAAAATAGTTCATGGATATGGTTATTTGGTTAAAATTGAAGAGAAAAAGAATTCCATTTTGACTTTGGGAGTGTTATATTGCGTATGTTTGAAGAGTGAAAGGATTTATGTTTGTGTTTGTAGGTATATACGTGTGTGTGGATATATATGTTTGCAAGAACTATTTTTTTTTTTGGAATGGGGATGTTTATTTGATTGGAATTGTTTCAGGGATATGATTATTTGGCGAGTTTTTAAACGCTGACATAATTCTTTTAATGTTTCTATCAGTTTTTGAACATGGAATGTATATTTTTGTTGTATATGTTAATTACTCACTAATGTTCCTTTTTGTTGTAACTATCTTGTGAATGAAGAAAT
>NW_010381579.1:0-420 GCF_000414095.1 Morus notabilis
TTTTTTTTTTTTTTCTTGATCAAGTTTTGTTGGTTACACATATTGAGCAAAAAGCGATCAATCTACTTTCGAAAATAAATTTTCTCCAGAAGTTTTTATTTTATTTTTATAAGTTAAGGTATCTATTACTGATTTGGTATACATATTCAATTTTAATAAAATTTTTGTTCAGAATGATATTCCACTTTTTAAATCTCTAATTTCATCCAAGACAACGAATAGTCGTTGGCTTTTTTTGGTAAGGTTTTAATTTAGGTTTATTTTAGGGACTGATTTTTAATGGTAAATTTCCGGCTTAGCCTTTTGACTCTAGTTTCTGCTAGTAGCGGTAGTCTCCCCTTAGGGTTTTTTTGTTTAGTTTTGCATGGGGTGTCCCATTGGGGTAATATTTTTCTTTGCCTTCTTGAACTTTTTTTTTTT
>NW_010381580.1:0-421 GCF_000414095.1 Morus notabilis
CATACAGGGTCTGACCATATACCCTGTTATCGATGGATAGCCGATGGAGAGAGTAATAATTTTGACCCTTTACATTAGAAGACATCATTTTGGACAAAATATGATTGACCAGCACAAAGCATGCTTTAGAAACAAAAGGATTCTAGTATTATGGATTCGTTAGACCTCATCATTCTTATTCATGCAAGTTAAACGCTTTAACAGATAAATATGACTTGCGAGAGGATTTATACCTGTATTTGAGCTTTATTTCCAGCTGTGATATTTGAGATCGTCCAACAAGCTTCCTTCTTTATGCTCTTTTTGTGATTTTGCGTAAGAAGTTGAAAGAGGCAAGGGAGGACCTGGTTGTCTATTGCAAACTGGAAAATGCAGCGCAGGTTACTATGCTGCTCTATTTGAGGGGCAACCACAAGCATAA
>NW_010381581.1:0-420 GCF_000414095.1 Morus notabilis
ACGTCCATAACCGGGGTCACCAGAGCTATAACCTCTGCCATTTTTTCTCTCTTTACAATCACAGAATTGCTGGGCTCAAGATGATCAAGTAACAGATATATTCGCAGGCTACAGGAACAACTGATCTTTGATTAATAGTCACAGACTTTAATGCCCTTTTAATTGTCTAGCTACGTGGCGCGGAAAAAGAAATGGCTGAATGAGTCGTGTGGAAATGGCCTTGCAAGAATATCCAATCAGCTTCTTACTTATGTCAACAGATAATAGTTGATAGCTGCAATGTGGACTAGATGTTTTAGACTCTGTTTATTTCGCTGATTTAAATTTAAAATTTAAGTTTTTTTACAATAAAAAGTTCTCATAAACAATCACATTTAACTTTTTTGCTACAATAAAAAGCTCTCATATAAAGTCACATCT
>NW_010381582.1:0-421 GCF_000414095.1 Morus notabilis
AATTTTTTATAAAAAATTTTAATTATAATAAAATTAAAATTAAAAATTTGAATTAATGAAATAAATGATATTTCAATAATTTTAACCCGTTTTTAATACTCCCGTGGACCGACAAAGACAGTATTCAACAATATCAGGCCACGTCCACGACTCAATCTCTTTCAAGTATTTTACATTTTTGCCCTTACAATTGCATGCACGCCTAATATTGTACTTTGTATAAACCAAGTCGGTTCTCAAAACTTTTAGCCGACTATTGAATTGGGGGCTGTTTTTTAAACACGTTTCCCTTTTTTGGGTTTTTCGTTTTGTCCCAAAAACAGATCATGATTCATGAATAATATTAATAGCATGCATTTGTGTGTTGTATGTATGTAATATTTGTTTAGAATGAAAAGTTCTTCGCTCCTTTTGAACAATA
>NW_010381583.1:0-421 GCF_000414095.1 Morus notabilis
TCCATTCATAGTCGCTAAATAAGTCTAAATCCTACCACATAAGTTTCAGTGAGTTAAAATACTTGGTAACACTATCCTCACCTTGGCGGATTTCTCCGAGTTTCAACGTTAATTCAAACACTTGGGACTGATTTCCAAAATATGAATACATTTGGCTGATGTTGTCCCACAGTTCCTTGGCAGTGTGATAACACATGTAGTTTGAAATGATATCCTCCTCCATAGAATTCACCAACCATGTCATTACAATCGAATTCTCAGCGTCCCAAATAGGATAGGATGAATCTGTAGCATCCGGTTCTTTCTTTTCTCCAGTTAGGTAGCCGATCTTCCCCCTGCCACGAATATACATTCTGACAGATTGTGAACAGCGTAAAAAATTTTCTCCATTCAACCGGATGGTAGTGATTTGAACAGAGTG
>NW_010381584.1:0-421 GCF_000414095.1 Morus notabilis
AAAAAAAGGTGCATTCTTTACTACTTGACAAAACTACTCAAAAACTTTTTTTTTTTGTTTTTTGAAAAAAGAAAAAACTTACATATATCTCACTTGATACTTTTGACTAGTGTTCTCAAAAGCAATAATCTTTGATCATAGCATTTTCTTTTTTTCTCCTTTGAATTAGTACTGATTTTGTCTGGGAGAATATACTTTTTTTCTTTCCAATGTTATAATACATTATCAAAATGTCTTGGTTATTATATATACAGATGTCAATAAATATTTGCATACGATAGGTGAATATACGTATAGAAATAGAATAAACAATGAAACTCTGGACCCATTTAGTTCTCTAATTCGAATTGAGATGTGACTTTATGTGAGAGTTTTTTACTACAGTAAAAAAGTTAGATGTGACTGTTTGTGAGAGTTTTTT
>NW_010381585.1:0-421 GCF_000414095.1 Morus notabilis
ACAAAAAATACACAAATAAAAAATGGTTCTAATCTCATGATTCTAATCCATGAACCAAACATCTCCTAAAATGTAGCTTCTATAGATCTCCTAGTCCTAAGCAACGTCAAAATAAAAATTCACAAGGCAATATAACGAAATGAAAGAACTGAAATACCCGGTGAATTAGCGGAATATCACTAATAGAGATTTGCAGTTTAAATTGGGAAAAAATCGTTTTGCTATCTCGTGTTTTTTAAACAATCACTTTGATACGTCATTGTATTCATAAGTTATATTTTCTTTCTCTCTCTCTCTTTTTTTTTAATTTTGAAGCATTTAAATAACAAAAAGGGTTAGGGGTACTAGGATGACATTTTTTAATGTGTTAAGGTAATATTTTATATTATTACAAACAAAAGGTACTAAAGATTTTTTTTTT
>NW_010381586.1:0-421 GCF_000414095.1 Morus notabilis
GATAAAACTGAACCGACGAAGACCCCTAGATAATCATGGGGTATATATGATGATCTTCTTCTCATCAGTTCTCACGTAATTCATTGCAATGCGTTAAAAAAGAAAACAAAACAAAAAAACAAAACGAACAAAACAAAACAAAAAAACAAAACGAAAGCCTGCAAGTAAGATGGAGTCAGAGTATAGCCAAGTGCATGTACTTCCTTTACTTTTTAATCAATTTCTTCCTAATATTTTAATACTTCTTTTAGTTATCCTAGAGATCTACATAATCTTTCAGAGTTTTAGGTTACCCTTCAGGAAATCCAGCCTTCCGTTTTTCATCCAATGGTCTCAATTAGCTTTCAGATGAGGTTCCGAATGAGAGAGTATTCCTATATACACACACACACACACACACACATACATACATAGATACATA
>NW_010381587.1:0-421 GCF_000414095.1 Morus notabilis
TTTGGATGACCAGGAACCAAAGCATATTGGATTGGCTCTTGTATGAAAGGTCCTCCATTATTTGCCTTCAGGTTTTTCTTTTTTTCTTTCTTTTTTATTTCTTTTGGTGTCTTTAAATCGTTGGGTTTTCATCAAATTTCGTTAAATTTGTACTTTTTTTTGGTCTTTTCCAAAGTGGAGTTTTTGTTTTTGTTTTTGTTTTTTGTTTTTCTTTTTTTAAATGTGTTGAGTAAAATGGTGAAACAGGAATTCTGGGTGGGGAATGAAGAACTTGTAAATATATATGAGAAGAGGCTTGGGGCTGCTGGTTATACGAGTTTCAAGCTTGGGCGCACCAACAACCGTGGCGATGGTAGAGTTTCTCTTTCGTATTCAATTCAAAATGAGACATTATCATCATGATCATTAGTTTCTTCTTATT
>NW_010381588.1:0-421 GCF_000414095.1 Morus notabilis
TATTGCAGATCCTTGTTGCAACAATAACTGCAACATAGCTGTCAAGGTCAGTTTTCTCAAAAGCAGTTTGAATCAATCTGCTTTAATTATGAAACCTTTCTGAAACTGATATATGAATCTGGACACATTCTTAGGTGACAGATGAAGATCATCCAGCTACGAAAAGTCAATCAAATATCAATCAAATATCAATCAAATCACCAATTATCAATTACTGTCTTTGAATCAATAGTTGATTTTAAAAAAAACAGAAACTAAATTAAGTTTTCAGATTTTACAGAAACCTTCCATAAAGAACTTATGAGCTGCACATCTATTCTCAAACACAATCAACAAACCAACCATTCTTAAAATAACGTCAATCATAAAACGATTAGAATTAATGCATAATTTGAGAAATGAATCATAACAAAAATATATA
>NW_010381589.1:0-421 GCF_000414095.1 Morus notabilis
AATTAATGCAACAAGCGGCACCATTTTTTGATGAATATTATATTTTTTTGTGATTTTCCTTATTTTTTCTCTTTGAAAAATAAAAATGACGTCAAAAAAATATGAAATTTTGCAGACACTATCCTTACATTTTTATGGGAATGTCTGTGTAAAATGTCCTCCAAATGACAGAAAAAAGTAACAAGTTGTTAAAAAGGCCCCGGTCCGCGTATTGGGGCACCCAGGGGCTGGGATGGGTAACAAATTTACATTTTGATTGATTTTTTGCATTCTAAGATTAATATATGATTTTTAGGAATTAATGGACCAAGTGACATCATTTTTTGGTGAATATTCTATTTTTTATGATGTCTTGTATTTTTCATCTTTGAAAAATAAAATAAAATAAAATTGTCGTCTAATAATTGTGAAGTTTTGCATA
>NW_010381590.1:0-421 GCF_000414095.1 Morus notabilis
CCCCCTTTTCAAAATACCCAAAAAAAAAAAAAAAAAAAAAAAGATCCCCACTGTGAAATCTCACATACCCTCCTAAGGAAACAATCTCAGCTCATATAAAAAACCTACTCCAAACATTCCTCCCAACTATGGATGCACGTCTCTCTCTATCTCTCTACAAACACGTCTTCAAATAGACCAAGTCACACACACCAATAATGATCAAAAGGAGAAGATTTTTGATGATTATATATTTTCACTTTGGAGCTTATTTCTATCTAAGTGCCTGTTTTGTAACATTAAATTCAATTAAAATTATAGAATTTTCTCTGGTGTTTCGTCTTTTTTAAGAATATTAGTGTTATTTGTTTAGCAGTCGTCAGATCTACATTAAATCTTGTTAAAAGCAAATCAGATTAAAAAGTAGTAAAATCCAACAGTT
>NW_010381591.1:0-421 GCF_000414095.1 Morus notabilis
TTTTTTTTTTTTTTGGGAGAGTGCATAAGATTTGGCAAGTTTATGGTATTTGTATTGACTTGCCCTAATGGGTTTGATTGACTATAAGAACGCACTTAACTAGTCGCTCAAAGATTGGCAAGTTGAAGGAAAGAAAAAAGTTGGATCTAAAAGAAAAGGATTAATTACAAAAATTCCTACTATATTATACCCTTATAATATTTTATTCTTGAATTTCAAAGTGTAATATCTATTTCTTCTTAACAATAAAATGTTAACAAAAAAGCTTCCTTTTATTAAGTTTTTAATAGAAATTGTCATTTAATTTGTTATTTTGAAGGTATTTTTGTAATTATATAGTTTAAACTTTAATTTGAATTTAAAACTAATTAAAATATTAAAAAAATTCATAAAATTTTTCCAGATATATTGATTTTTTTTT
>NW_010381592.1:0-422 GCF_000414095.1 Morus notabilis
TTTTTTTTTTCCATAACTCAAGTCACAACTCAAGTTCTATTGCTACAGTATTGTTTTCTCTCATAAAATTTCATAACTCAACTTTTTTACTACAGTGTTTTTTTCTCACATACACAACTCACGTTATCAACTTGAGCTGTGAAAAGAACAACCCTTAAGTATCTTTAGTTTACCCTTCTGAGTTAAAAAATCGCAATTTCTTTTAACCATCATGAAACTCATTCTAACACACTCTTATTTCCCAACTCTGTGTTGCCTTAGATGTTGAGGGAAAGGAAAGACGCTTTCACAGAATGAAGCTTGAATGGGGCTTTGATCAATTCATCTCTCTTAAAGTTCTGAATGACTCTGCTAATGGGTTTCTTGTGGATGACACTTGTGTTCTTGGAGCAGAAGTGTTTGTTTGCAAAGAAAGAAGCACT